>NC_086446.1:724312498-724612498 GCF_028390025.1 Pseudophryne corroboree
AACACAAAAACAAATGCAAAAATTAAAATCAACAAAATTGCCTGCTCAGAAAATAAAGGATCCCTTTTTTTGAAAATGAAACTGAAAACTGGCCTACTTTGGCACTCAAAATGGAACTGGAAAAAGAAACAATAGAGACACATACAAGAGAGAGAAATGGACAATAAGAAATAAGATACACACTCGCAACAAACACACACCATGACACCCAGGGACAGGCAACTTACCTGCTCAGAAAATAAAGGATCCCTTTTTTCGAAAATGAAAACTGGCCTACTTTGGCACTAAAAATGGAGCTGGAAAAAGAAACAATAGAGACACCTACAAGAGAGAGAAATGGACAATAAGAAATAAGATATACACTCGCAACAAACACACACCATGACACCCAGGGACAGGCAACTTACCTGCTCAGAAAATAAAGGATCCCTTTTTTTGAAAATGAAACTGAAAACTGGCCTACTTTGGCACTCAAAATGGAACTGGAAAAAGAAACAATAGAGACACCTACAAGAGAGAGAAATGGACAATAAGAAATAAGATACACACTCCCAACAAACACACACCATGACACCCATGGACAGGTAACTTACCTGCTCAGAAAATAAAGGATCCTTTTTTTGAAAATGAAACTGAAAACTGGCCTAATTTGGCACTCAAAATGGAACTGGAAAAAGAAACAATAGAGACACCTACAAGAGAGAGAAATGGACAATAAGAATTAAAAGAACCACTCTCAGCACTAGAACGGCCACACTGTAAATTACAGGTAACAAAACTATTAGAAAGTACATGTTAATAAATTTTTAGTAAAAAACATTAAACACCAAACAACAAAAACCCATTTTAAACCACTACAAAGGACCATTGCACACCCATACATACTTGGTTTGGTAATATCCTAATCTTTTAGAAAATACAAAAAAAAATATGCTTTAAATACGCCATCCGCAACACAACAGTAACAAATTTGCTAGCAAACAAACACACATTTTTATGCTATATACTGCAATAAAAACTCACTCTGAAATGTGAGAGGCAACACGTCCACCTTGCTTGTGTCTTGATTCACCATTTATCATCGTACACCCACTCACACAGGCTGCAGTCAAGGGTTTTAAATAGGCAGTACAACAATTACTGGCAGTATTAGCAAAATTGACACCTGTGCAAATTACCACACTGGAAAACACATGCAGCTATAAATCGCTAGACACCTGTGCAAACACACATGCCACCAGAAACATGGCTACTCGTGAGCAGAAGGCAGCAGAGATGGACCAGGTGCAGCAGCAGATGTCCGCTTTGACACATAGGCGCCTAGCGCTGCGGAGGCAGATGCTGAAAGCTGCCAGTGCGGATGTTGAAATTGCAGGACCCAGTACTGTACAAACTCCATCTTCTGATACCCAGGAGTTAGGATTGAATCCCCTGCCAGACATAGATACTGGGGAAACTGAGGGAGATTCAGGCCTACCATCTCAAACACAAAGTACACAAGCAGCTAGTGAAGAGGAAGATGGTGAGGAGGGACAGGACGATAGCTCACAGGCTACATAAAAAAAAAAGACAGCCCGCCTTCACTAAGAGGCAGTTACGTGTTTTGGTCACACAGGCCATGGAAAAAATTCATTGAGGCAGCAAAAACATGGGTGCTGCATCCAAAGATCGAATCTGGAGGGACATCACTGATTCTGTTAATGAAATCAGCTCAATAGTCCGCACCTCACAGGAAGTTAGAAGACGGTAAGTGTATATTGACACACCATTTTCTGAGCCAAGTATTATTAAAAACTTAGCTAGATGTGATGTTGCCTATAGCAACCAAATACATAACATGTGTACTATCAATTAAAGCAGGTATTCATAACTTGTATGTCCCTTGCCCGTAATTCTAATCACATATGTAGTTGGGCAGACTTCAAATCCCATCTGAAGGGCAAGAGGTCTGCAGATTGGAATGCCTCGAGGGCAACAGGGGGAAGTCCAGCTGCCACTGTGGAATACACAGACCTTGAGGAGATGGCGATGGACTGTGTGAGCTACGAGGAGGGGGTTGGGGTGTCTCATATGGACACAGAACTGCCTGAAATACTGAATGCACATGACTTGCCAGGTAAGTTCACACACATATTCCTAAAATACTAATTTAGTGGTTCCAAAAGTCTCATGTTGTTTTTTTCTACACTTTTTCCATTCATTCTTCTATTTGCTTTGAACATAACACAGCACAGGTGGGTGAGCAGGTAGAGTCACAGGATGGTAATGTGGCTGAGGCTGAGGTGGGGGGACCTAGTGTCTCTGCCACTGTGGGACCACAGATTCCATCCGTCCAGATTCCAACTGGCCCCCCCACCCAACCCTCTGCTATCCCAGACATCCTGTCTCAAATTGCCAGGTATGGTGAGAGCCTGAATGCTTTTCAGGACAGGATGATCCGGGAGGTAAGCCAGATACCTGTCCGGCTCACTGAGCACAGAACCAGTGTGGAGCAAGGTGTAGCTCAACTCTGCCAAGGTCTGGCAGAGATCAGGCAGGGCCAAGAGCAACTTGCCTCCTCCTTCCAACAAATTGCCAATTCCATTCTGCAAGGGCTCCAGGACATCGCTGTCTGCCTTGCCCACAGTGGCAGGGAGCCAGCCACATCTGCTCCCTCCCCTCCCTCTGCCCAGGAAGAACATCCCACTGGGCAGGGCCCTCGAAGGTCGCTTCGCAGACCGAGCCGTGAAGAACAACATCAGGCGGGGAAAAAGAAGAGAAAGTGATGTCTCTCCAGATGGGCAGCACCCATGTTTTACATGTTGCCTCAATGTTTTGTTTTTTTTTGCTTGTGTGAAAGGGTATATTTGTGTTTATTTAAATTGTAGCCTGTGAGTTATTTTCGTCTACACCTGAGCCATCTTCCTCTTCCTAGCGTGCTGTGTATGGTTGTGTTTGTGTATTGGTTCCAGAATCGACCTCAGTTCCCCTAAAAGTTTCGTCTGGCTGGGGGTTCACAACATATACTTAGTAAATATTAAACATCATATTTTGTCAGAAGATGGTGTTACCATAGTACTGGGTTCTGCTATGTCAAATTTGGCACTGGCATCTGCTTGTTGCTATGTTCATCTTTGTATGTAATGCTCATTTGTAGCCATGTTGTGTTGCTGCTTTACTTTATTTTTTGAAGTAAAAAAAAAACAAAAAAACTTGTTTGTGTGTTTTATTAAAGGTTATACACTCTGGAAAACTGTGCCCTGTAAACTTTAACATGGCATATTGGTATTTGTGGAACAAGGGAACAATCAGAATATTCATTCAAACATTGAATATTATAATGTAAAACATGTATGCCTTGCACAACACTTAAGTTGCCATATAAAATGCAGCCTACACTTAATGTTACTTAATACCATTTTTTTTTGTGGGACTATGTGTCCATATCTAATACTATGCCATGTTGCCCCTAGTAACCCAAGTTCCAATTTTTTTTTTTTATATGGCCACTTAAGTGTTGTGCAAGGCGTACATGTTTTACATTTTACATAACATGCTCATGTTATTTGGTATGTACAAAGGAATATGTCTATGTCGAGAAGATTTAGCTGATGTAGTTTATACGTTGGTTTATTCACACTTGATTAAATTTGATAGTATTAAGCAAATAATTAAAACATGCAGTTATCATCAAAGTATTTAACCAAATAAATAAAACACAGTGCATTATTTGTGAGTGTGTCAGATTTATACGTGGTAACAATAAAAATGTTATGTGGGCATACAATTGCTGTTTGTAGTCTTTTGTAACTGCAGTGTTTGGCAAGTAATTGGTCAACAGGTGAATTCATTGGCCAATCAATTGCTAATTAGGGCAGACACACGTGTAACAGTACTTCGCAAGTAATGAGTAGCTGCAGACTTACTCCTCGGCTGCGACAAGATAGCGAACATTTGTTGTGTAATTTTTACCATCGGCTACGCATTTCTGCACATAACACGCCTACTGCCAGTTGCCCACTCCCACACTAGCCACCCACTTTCACGCCCATTTCGTTAGATAGCGAAGCCGAGCCTCTGTCACGCCTCCGTCACTCCCTGTTTTCGGTGATGTAGTACGAGCTGATTTTCAGTTAATAATTTTGCACAAGCGTCATATCGCTCCCTTTGCGCACGCGCATTTCTGCTTTCGCGCATACGCAGTTTGCAAGTTTTTGCCATTTGCGATGCGATGAACTGCTGCGAACAACTCGGAATGAGGGCCCAAATTGCATGCTTGCTGCCGCCCAGCACAGGGCAAGGCCGCCCACCATGTATGGTGATTACCTGTGATGTGATCACAATTCAATTGCGATCTCATCACAGGAATCAAAATAGAGATGACCCCCTGCATATGCAGCCAGTCTATGCATGCAGGCAGACTGCTGCCATGTTTCCAATCGCAGGAAACACAGGAAATGTCATTGGGCCGCTGTGAAAATGGGCAGGACACGCCGCATATTGCATGTTGGTCTGGGCAGATTGCAGAGGTCTTTGATGGACTGTATGAAACCTCCACGGGAGGTTTTTGTCCTCCCTGAGCTCGCCTTATGACTCCTGCATTACAGTTTGACAGGTGTACTGCTCCAGTCAAAATCCCCCCACTGTTACCTGCAGTAACGGTGCAATGTTGCCCAGGGGTCAGCGGGATATATGAGTGCATGATAGGAACATATGTTAAGTTTTGTGTTGACTGTGGAGAGGAGAGAGTAACATAGTAACATAGTAATTGAGGTTGAATAGAGTCAAAATGCCCATCGTGTTCAACTTGTATTCTGTATCAAGTTGAGTTGATTTTACTGTACCTGCTGATGAATGTTTTATGACTAGTTAACAACTATAATAAGTCATGTTACACCCGGATTAACAACGTCAATATTTAAAATGTTGTAACCTTGAATACGCTTTTCAATCAGAAATTCATCCAATCCTTTTTTAAATGCATTTACAGAGTCCACAATTACCACTTTCCCTGGCAAGGAATTCCAAATCATTATTGCCCTAACAGTAAAGAACCCTTTTTTCTTCCAGCCAACGAGTGCCCAAGTGTCCTAAACAGAGTTCTTTTTAATAAATAATTCCTCTGATAACTCCTTGTAGTGCCCCTTTACATATTTGAAGACATTAATAATGTCTCCTCTTTTTTTCCAGTGTATACATATTCAACCTAGTAAGCCTTTCCTCGTAATCCTGTCCCTCTAGCCCTTTAATCAATTTAGTAACTCGCCTTTGGACCCTTTTGAGTTGACCAATATCTTTTTTATACAGTGGGGCCCAAAACTGAACACAATATTCCAGGTGCGGACGTACCAATGATTTGTACAGCGGCAGAATTACATACTCGTCCCTTGTCTCAATTCCCCGTTTTATGCATGCTAGCACCTTGCTTGCCATCTTTACTGCTCTTTGACATTGTGTACTGTTATTAAGCCTATTAACAATGAGTACCCCCAAATCTTTTTCCAATACTGTTACCCCTAGACTTTCCCCAATTAATATGTAGGATGCAAGTTTGTTTTTAGTCCCGAAATGCATAACCTTGCATTTTTCTACAGATTGGTCCACGGTTATCTTGGCTAGTTTGCTGCGCCTAGGCACACCATGGTTTATTAACATAAACCCTTCATCTATTGTCCTCAGCTGCAATACAATACGGAGAACAATACAGCAGGGAATTAAGGCATTACAGCAGGGGATTAAGTCCCATTAGAATCTTTGCAAAGCTATATTCTAGACAATACTGTAGGCATCTTGCGGTTTTCAAGTTTTTGTCTGCAGTGCATGCTGGGACTTTTAGTTCCATATAAGCACTAGAGGAAATACATACCTTTTACCAGCATCTTGGATCCCGATTGTCATGATCCCTACAGCAGGATCGTGGCTACCAGTATGCCGGCAGCGGGGCATGCTCTAGAAAGCCCCTTGCAGAATCGCTGTGCTCACCACTCTGCAGGCACGGTGGCTCGCTGCACTTGCCACAGAATATATTCTCCCTCTATGGGTGTCGTGGACACTCACAGAGGGAGAAAAGTCTGTATCGCCGGTATTCCGGTGGCGGCATTTCACAGCCTGTCGGGATTCCGGTGTCGGCATTGTGACCGCCGGGATCTCGACAGGCGGTCTTGTAAATTGCCTCCCCACTAGAGGCACAAGTAATTGTCATCTGACTTCATTATTCTGTACTACTAATAGAGATTAGTTGTTTTTAGTTTTACATCCGACACTCCGTAAGAACACAGGAATCTAAGCTTCATAAAATGCATACTGTATAATGCTGCATCTTTAGCTTGCTTATTGCAATTAACAGTCCGGAAAGTATTTTAACCTCCTAATGTGTATATTAGTGGTTGTTGCATCCTCCGTGCAGGAAAATCTGAATTGAGGTCACTAAGATCAGCAATAATGTTTCATGAATTAGCAATGTTCCTTGCTCATAACCTTCCCATCCATCAATGGCTGAGAGAGAGCGCACAGTGTAAGTGCAAAGCCAAATTTAATTGACCAAATTGTTTGCCTTAGACGTTGGAACTTTCACTTGCTGATGGGGAAATGCACTGTGCTCCTAAATAACACGTTTGCTGGATAGGAACAAATCCATAGCCAGAAAATGAAACAAAAAGTCATTATGAGACCAGAGCAAGGTCGCACTGTAGAAGTGCAGTGTTCCAGCGGTGCAGTGCATAAGCTGCACTTCTACCATGGAATATGATTTTCTCTGAACAGTACTTTATAGATACTGTACTTTATGGATTATATTCATCCGTATCATTACACAAGCTAATGGGCTTTTAAGACTACAGTCAGTATTTACTAATGCCAAAAATTCGTACAAAACTCAGAAAATCCATTTTTCGGACTTGTGACCCGTGTTTCCACATGCACAAAGCTTCGTAATGGGATACATTTACGAGCTTGGAGCCAGCGGGTAATGCCATCTATATGTGGCCTCTACGGCACTCTGTGTATTCGCAGAAGGGTTCCCGGGTCCTAAACCCAGAAGACCTTCTATTATAAAGCACAGCTCTTATCAGGAGAGCTGTCCTTTGCTTTTAATCACATTTCTTTATACATACCGGCGTTTCCCAATGTGAATAATTATTTTGCAGGTTATTCAAATGGAAAGATTATGTTAATTCTTTGTAATTACCCTTGAAAAAAACTATTTAATCAGCATATAGGCCCTCATTCCGAGTTGATCGGTCGGTATTTTTCATCGCATCGCAATGAAAATCCGCTTAGTACGCATGCGCAATATTCGCACTGCGACTGCGCCAAGTAATTTAACAATGAAGATAGTATTTTTACTCACGGCTTTTTCATCGCTCCGGCGATCGTAATGTGATTGACAGGAAATGGGTGTTACTGGGCGGAAACACAGCGTTTTATGGGCGTGTGGATGAAAACGCTACCGTTTCCGGAAAAAACGCAGGAGTGGCTGGAGAAACGGGGGAGTGTCTGGGCGAACGCTGGGTGTGTTTGTGACGTCAAACCAGGAACGACAAGCACTGAACTGATCGCACAGGCAGAGTAAGGTTGAAGTTACTCAGAAACTGCAAAGTAGTTTGTAATCGCAATATTGCGAATACATCGGTCGCAATTTTAAGAAGCTAAGATACACTCCCAGTAGGCGTAGGCTTAGCGTGTGTAACTCTGCTAAATTCGCCTTGCGACCGATCAACTCGGAATGAGGGCCATAGTGAAGAGAAAGATATACAAAAAATTGTTTTTATATTATTAATTTAGAATAGTATTTATAATACTTATTCCTCCATTATAATACTTCCTAGGGTGAAAATATATATCAAAAAATCAATAAATCAAATATGTATGGTGGTTATGATGCGTTGTTCAAGTTTTACCACCACCCGGTGTAACAGATTACAGGGTAAGATGCTACCATAAATAGAACACAGTTGAAAATCCCACACAAGGTTAATTTCTCACAGCACTGAAAGATTATTGGTAATATATATGATGATGTTCCATCAACCCCTGTAAGGAAAGAATAGACCTAAAAGGGGAAAAAAATAATAATAACAGATTCGTGAGAGCTCAACTCACAGCTTGTCTGGGTATAACAGTCACTACTGTAGTTATAGTATGGATATGCACTTATCCACAGCGGCTGTTAATTTCCCTTATCACCACATAAATCAATTGCTGCAGGGAAGGAGAGTCAGGTAAACAACAGTAACATTTATATTGTAAGTCGTCAAGTAGTCACCTTCACCGTTAACCTTCAAGAGGTGGGTGTTCTGTAACTTTGTGGCGTTTATCATAGATATATAGGTTGGCCGCTCAGTTGTAGTTATTCACACTGGAACCAAACGTACCAATTCATATTGTTTCCTCTGAGAAAGAAATCCTCATCACTATGTAGCAAAGTATGGTATTTGCAACATTCAAGGTTGTATATGACTAACAATGTAACTGTTGCAACTTATAGATTCAGACAGACATATGGCCAACGATGTAACGGCTTATCGTGTGTCTGAAATCAACCGTACTTATATAACTTTATACAGGACGTAAACAGATCTAAATCGTCTTTGAGTACTAGTAATTCAAAACATGTGAGAGCCTTCAAAGCGCACACATGGGAAGGCAGCAGATGTTGCCAGGGGTAACGGAACGGGGTCTTTTCTCTTTTGACTGTTAATAATTGTTTGAGACATATATGTCAAACACAAATTAGGTCATCTCTGTTTCTTTGAAGGCTCTCACATGTTTTGAATTCACAGCCGCTGTGGATAAGTGCATATCCATACTATAACTACAATAGTGACTGTTATACCCAGACAAGCTGTGAGTTGAGCTCTCACGAATCTGTTATTATTATTTTTTTCCCCTTTTAGGTCTATTCTTTCCTTACAGGGGTTGATGGAACATCATCATATATATTACCAATAATCTTTCAGTGCTGTGAGAAATTAACCTTGTGTGGGATTTTCAACTGTGTTCTATTTATGGTAGCATCTTACCCTGTAATCTGTTACACCGGGTGGTGGTTAAACTTGAACAACGCATCATAACTACCATACATATTTGATTTATTGATTTTTTGATATATATTTTCACCCTAGGAAGTATTATAATGGAGGAATAAGTATTATAAATACTACTCTAAATTAATAATATAAAAACATTTTTTTGTATATCTTTCTCTTCACTATATGCTGATTAAATAGTTTTTTTCAAGGGTAATTACAAAGAATTAACATACACTTTTAATGAAGTAATAAAAGTTAAATTTTAACCAATAAATATATAATTAGTTAAATGAGTGCCCCCACAAAGAGGTTAACTTATTTTGTCCCCAGCCCCTTTCCTTGGGACAACCTTCTTGTGATTTAATTTTCATATTTTTCCTCTGGGGAGCACCGCCAACAAAGTCACTTTTACAAAGGAATTTCTTCCATCTAATTAGCTCCTTATAGTTGGTTGTTATAATAATATATATATCTTCAAATTTTGTTATACATTGTTTGTGGCAGTGCAGGATTACTACTCTTTTTGTTTATTCAAATGGAAACTCAGGACTTAAGTGTCAGGCTCTGTGTCCTGGGTCTGATGTTTGTCTGTTATGCTTTTGGGGCACCAGGGTTACTGAAGGACATGTAAGCATAACTGGCTACTGCTGGATGGCATACAGTGGCACTTTGGTGGACATGTTAATGTATCCTGGCCCACTGCATGACATTTGGTGATTAATAGATATTGGATGGCATATTAATGGGATCTATTACAGTACTGTAGGTAGTATGTGGGGGACTGTAGACGTCATATGAAAGAAAATGAAAAACAGCATAAGTAAACAAATATGACTTTAAAAAAAATGTTTACTGGTTTTGTTTTGGATGATGACTTCAATATTTCTGCATTTTTATGGTATGTCTTCCCTAATCCTATGTAAAACAGAGAGAGCGTTGTCCAGGATTCCAGCTCAGGGGGCTATTCAATTAAGTGCCGTTTTTTTAAACCAGCCGAAAAAACGTCACTAATTTGACACAGGGAATTCAATTGCAGGCGTTTACGCCTGTTTTTGTATCCATTTTCGACCATGCCGTTTCACTTTTTTTTTGTGTCGAATTGTCATGGGTGAAAATTGTGCCAAAAACAGTCTAAAAGTTAAACGCCCACAAATTAGCCAAAACACAAGAATCGGCGGCTAATTAGCCGATACATGTGGTTTTTGCTAGAGATAAGCGGGTTCGGTTCCTCGGAATCCGAACCCCCCCGAACTTCACCCATTTTACACGGGTCCGAGGCAGACTCCGATCCTCCCGCCTTGCTCGGTTAACCCGAGCGCGCCCTAACGTCATCATCCCGCTGTCGTATTCTCGTGAGATTGGTATTCTATATAAGGAGCCGCGCGTCGCCGCCATTTTCACTCGTGCATTGGAGATGATAGGGAGAGGACGTGTGCAGCGTTCTCTCAGTTGTGTTCAGGTTGCTGCAAATATCTGTGCTCAGTGTGCTGCAAATATCTGTGCTCAGTGTGCTTGCAAATATCTGTGCTCAGTGTGCTGTGCTCAGTATGCTACAAATATCTGTGCTCAGTGTGCTTTATTGTGGGGACAGGGGACCACCAGTATTATATAGTAGGAGGACAGTGCAGAGTTTGGCTGACCAGTGACCACCAGTATTATACGTTCTCTGCCTGAAAAATGCTCCATATCTGTGCTGCATTGTAGTATATAGTAGGAGGACAGTGCAGAATTTTGCTGACCAGTGACCACCAGTATTATATCAGTACGGTACAGTAGTCCACTGCTCTACCTACCTCTGTGTCGTCAAGTATACTATCCATCCATACCTGTGGTGCATTTTAGTTGTTGTGCGCAGTAGTAGGAGGACAGTGCATAATTTTGCTGACCACCAGTATATAATATATAGCAGTATGGTACAGTAGTCCACTGCTCTACCTACCTCTGTGTCGTCAAGTATACTATCCATCCATACCTGTGGTGCATTTTAGTTGTTGTGCGCAGTAGTAGGAGGACAGTGCAGAATTTTGCTGACCACCAGTATATAATATATAGCAGTATGGTACAGTAGGCCATTGCTATTGATATATTACTGGCATATAATTCCACACATTAAAAATGGAGAACAAAAATGTGGAGGGTAAAATAGGGAATGATCAAGATCCACTTCCACCTCGTGCTGAAGCTGCTGCCACTAGTCATGGCCGAGATGATGAAATGCCATCAACGTCGTCTGCCAAGGCCGATGCCCAATGTCATAGTAGAGAGCATGTAAAATCCAAAAAAACAAAAGTTCAGTAAAATGACCCAAAAATCTAAATTAAAAGCGTCTGAGGAGAAGCGTAAACTTGCCAATATGCCATTTACGACACGGAGTGGCAAGGAACGGCTGAGGCCCTGGCCTATGTTCATGGCTAGTGGTTCAGATTCACATGAGGATGGAAGCACTCATCTTCTCGCTAGTAAACTGCAGTGCCACTCCTAGATGGGCCAGGTGTTTGTGTCGGCCACTTGGGTCGCTTAGCTTAGTCACACAGCGACCTTGGTGCACCTCTTTTTTTCTTTGCATCATGTGCTGTTTGGGGACTATTTTTTGAAATGCCATCTTGTCTGACACTGCAGTGCCACTCCTAGATGGGCCAGTTGTTTGTGTCGGCCACTTGGGTCGCTTAGCTTAGCCATCCAGCGACCTTGGTGCACCTCTTTTTTTCTTTGCATCATGTGCTGTTTGGGGACTATTTTTTTAAGTGCCATCCTGTCTGACACTGCAGTGCCACTCCTAGATGGGCCAGGTGTTTGTGCCGGCCACTTGGGCTCTTAGCTTAGTCATCCAGCGACCTCGGTGCAAATTTTAGGATTAAAAATAATATTGTGAGGTGTAATGTGTTCAGAATAGACTGGAAATGAGTGGAAATTATGGTTATTGAGGTTAATAATACTATGGGATCAAAATGACCCCCAAATTCTATGATTTAAGCTGTTTTTGAGGGTCTTTTGTAAAAAAAACACCCAAATCCTAAACACACCCGAATCCGAGAAAAAATTTTCAGGGAGGTTTTGCCAAAACGCGTCTGAATCCAAAACACAGCCGCGGAACCGAATCCAAAATCAAAACACAAAACCCGAAAAATGTCCGGTGCACATCACTAGTTTTTGCCAGTGCCGAATTTTTCGACCAGTCAAAAAAACGGCATGAGCATTGAATAGGTTGCATGTAAATTCGACCTAAAAAAGTCGAAAAGTTATGTTTTTTCAACTGGTTGAAAAAACAGCACTATTTGAATACCCCCCTCAGTGTCCCTGCATCCCTGTGCATTGAGCATTGATCACCAAGTTCACAAGTACAGCCATAAATGTGGCACAGTGGGTGGTATATGGTAGGCACAGTAATGCTTTGAATGGGTCTCGGTGGCATTGAGAATGGTGTCATGATGTGGGAGCACAGTGACTTGGGGGTCTATTTCCTAAGCCTTGGATGGAGATAAAGTGGACGAAGATTAAGTACCAGCCAATCAGCTTCTAACTGCCATGTCACAGGCTGGGTTTGAAAAATGACAGGAGCTGATTGGCTGGTGCGTTATCTCCATCAACTTTATCTCCATCCAAGGCTTAGTAGAACCACCCTAGTCTACTAGAACCCTAGGAAATCTCTAGTTTAAACCTTTGACATTCCTGTGCTCTGGTTGACAACAGCCCAAGTGTACGCAGCTGTATCAGCACTCCTTAGTATAATGTTTAATATAATCAGTAAAAGTAAAGCAAATAAAGATATGAGGACAAGCTCAAATATTCAGCACCTTAATTACTTATTGAACCATTGACCACACCACCATAACATTCGGATTGATTTCAATCCACAGACTGTCTATGCTGATGTGACTTGGCTGTAGATGATGTTTATTGGGGACACATATTGTGGTAGTTCAGCTGTTCTTACAGGTACCTTTGCTATTTTGCTAAAAATAAAACTGCAATCTTCCTAGATGCGGTCTTATCTCACACCTGTTTGTAGTTTGTGCACTATTATGCTTGTCACGTGCAGCTGTCTTGCTGTGTAAAAGAGTAATACTAGGGCATCATAATTTTATATGGCGTAGGCTGGAATAGCTGGCTGGGTTACTTGGGTCAGGCTCAAACAATTATTTTCATCATACAATGTGCTTGCATTTCAACACAAAAAGAACGGACATTTATTCTGTACCGTTTACTGTGATAACAGCCTGTCCCTTTCAGCGTGAAGTAGCTAAATGTAATATCTCTCTGCAAGACAGGCAACCTGTATTCTTTGTGAGATGTGAAGGACACAACAGATATGAATACGGGCAGTATACACAAGTACTGTAAGTACTATAAACAGATTTTCTTATTATCTCTATCTGCTATAAATATATATCGGAAAAAAATTACAGAAAAAGTATATTGGGAAGAAGTATCAAAGCTTGGAAAGAGATAAAATGTAGAAAGATAAAGCACCAAAGATAAGCATCTAAGGGTAGGATGTACTAAGCTCTCCCACCATGGAATCTCCCATCTCTGCGGTCCCATTGCCTTCACCACGGTAATCGCTCTCCTCCCACTGGCCTGCGTGGCACTGCCCTTCGTTCCCTGTATTTTTCTCATCTCCCCCTCCGCACTTGTTCCGCCTCCTCACTGCCACGTCCAGTGTGCGCATGATGGGATCCTGTGTCAGATGCGCATGCGCAAGAGAAAACGCAGAGTACCGAGTGGCCACGGCAGTGAGCAGGCGGAACAAGTGCGGAGGGGGAGATCAGAAAACTACAGGGAGCGAAGGGCAGCAACGCGCCATTATGGTGACATGAGATTACGGTGACGCACGGCTTCAAACGGTGCAGATTACCGTAGCGGTACCAGGGGGTCATAGCGACGGGGGGGGGGGGAGCAATTATTAATGTACTAAGTCCCTAATCTAGGTTCCATGTGCTGGTTCCATGCTCCCTCTGTGTCTCCCTGGAAGGGCTCTTTGTGGGTTAAGTGTGCATTTAACCTTTTCCTGTGTTTGTGTGTGTGCTGTCACTCACTGTTACAGTATGTCACGCAAAGAGTGTGTTTCATGTAAGGGACAGTGTTCCTCTTCCCCTTGGGGTTCACTAGTGTGTATTCAATGTAGTGTCCCTTTCCAGGCTAGTGGGGCAGAACCAGCATGGCTGGACTCCATTAGGAGAATGATTTCCACAATCTCTACTAAGTTATCTCAGAATGAGAAAGAGACGCAATACTTAAGACAATCTATGACTGAGTTTATGAAAGAGACTCAGTACCCAAACCAGCGTCTCAGTCCCCTGCCATTTGTCCGCAAAAACGCACTTTGGCCCATATCCTGCAATCTGACTCGGATGATGAAGGGTCAGACATGGAGGAGGGTGAGGTGGAATCAGAGGTTGGGGAGGGTACTCTGTTGCAGGGAATAGAGGCTCTTATAGAAGCTATCAGAGAAGTTCTGAATATCCCTGATAAGGTGACAGAGGAGAGTGAGGAATCTTGTTTTAATATTAAAAATAAATCCTAAGCCACTTTTCCTGTGGAATTAAATACCCTGTTTGAAGAACCATGGGTTAATCCAGATAGGAAATTTCAAATCCCTAAATGGTTGTTATCATCCTTTCCCTTTCCTCCTGAGGATAGAAAAAAATGAGAAAATCCACCAATAGTGGATGCATCTGTATCCAAGGCTCTCACGGAAAATTGAATTGCCTGTCCCGGGTGCAGCCTCCCTGAATGATGCGGCTGACCGCAAAATTGAGACTGCGCTCAAATCTTCATATATAGCTGCAGGGATGGCCCAGAGACCCAATATAGCATGCGGATGGATCACGCGTGCCATTGCTAAATTTTTGAGTAACCTAATTGAGGGGCTAGATACCTTACCTAAAGGGGAGATTGTTTTGCCCCTGAAACATATACAGGACTCTGCAAACTTTATGGTGGAAACCATAAAAGAGATAGGCTTGCTTAATGCACACACTACCGCTATGGCTGTGTTTGCACGCAGAGGTCTATGGCTGCGCCAGTAGACTGCAGACTCCAGGAAAGGCATGGAAGGCCTACCTTTCACAGGCGAGGCCTTATTTGGAGATGAACTAGACAAATGGATTTCCAAAGCTACTGCAGGTAGGACGAATCTTATGATTGGACAGTCAATCTAGAGGGTTATATGCTGTTTCGGAGAGACAGATTAAATAAACAGGGTGGAGGGGTATGTCTTTACGTAAAGCCGTTTTAAAAACCTGATATACGGGAAGATATTCAGGAGGGGACTGTAGACACTGCTGAGACATTATGGGTAGAAATTGCAAGCGGGGTTAAAGGAATAAAAAAGTTAGTATTGGGTTTATGCTATAGGCCGCCTGGTATTAAGGTGTCTACTGAGGAATTGTTACTAAAGCAAATTGAAAGAGCAGCAGGAGTAGGAGACATAGTAGTGATGGGAGATTTTAACTACCCAGAGATAAATTGGATAAACGATTCATGTGACACTACTAGGGGTAACATGTTTTTAAACACACTAAATGATAACTACATAGTTCAACTAATCGAGGAACCTACTAGGTACAATGCAATCTTAGACCTGGTATTAACAAACAATGGGGAATTGGTATCAAATATTATAGTAGGGGAGCCCTTAGGAAACAGTGACCACAATATGGTCACATTCAGTATCAGTTTTCATAAATAGTCCTATACTGGCTCAACTAGGACTCTAAACTTTAACAAAGCCTACTTTGACATGATGAGGGAAGCTTTATGGGATATTGAATGGGAAATTTTGTTTCAAGGAAAAAATACAACGGCGAAATGGGATGTATTAAAATCATTGCTAGTTAAAAATACTCTCAAATTTATTCCCACGAGCAGCAAAAAAAGGAATAAAAATCCCAAACCAATGTGGCTTAACAAAAAGATAAAGGAACTTATGGGCAAGAAAAGGTGAGCATTCAAAAAATACAAATCTGACGGGAATACAGTCATTTCGGCACTATAAGGACTGTAACAAAATATGCAAAAAAGAAATAAGAGCGGCTAAAGTAGAAACTGAAAAACTAGTAGCAAAGGAAAGCAAAGCGAATCCCCCCCCAAACAATACATCAACAGCAAGAGATTAAAGAAAGAGAGTATAGGCCCTTTAAAAGACAAGTTGGGAGTCTTAGTCAAAAATGATAATGACATAGCGGACAAACTAAATTAGTTTTTTTCAACGGTATTTACAAGAGAGGAGCAAATTCAGGGACTAACAGACAATCTCAATAATGATAATGTCCCACTGATAAGTGCTTATTAAAGTGAGGAGGTAGTCTGTGACTGATTAAAAAATTTAAAGATTAATAAGTCACCAGGTCCCGATGGAATTCACTGAAGGGTTCTAATGGAGCTTCACTCTGAACTTGCAAGACCGCTATTTTTGATCTTCAAAAATTCAGTTATATCAGGTATGGTTCCCAAAGACTGGTGTATAGTGGAAGTAGTGTCAATATTCAAAAAGATCCAAAACTTGAGAAAGGTCATAGCTACATGACCGAAACGCGTTGTTCTTGGACGGAGGAACCGGGTGGCAAGGACCAGTGAAGTAAGCAAAAGGACTGATACGCTGAATAAACCCCTTGCGGTGGTGCCTAGGCTATTTTCAGCCTTGGACCCATGTTGCTTCTTTAAGCTAGCCCACCGCAATCCCACAATATGGTGAGAGATTTACATCTATTGCACAGTCACTTTGAACTGGTCCAGATTCACCTATGCACTTTATGTATGTAAATGTCAGTGATTTTATGCGTTTTAATAAACACACTCTTTTTGTAACAAATTATTTGTTATAAATTCCCTGTTGGTTCACATATCCCTTATTGAAATCAAGGGATACATCTTTAAAACTGAGCGCCAGTGCAAGCTACACTATTGTAACAGTATTCAAAAAGGGAAGTAAAGCTGAATTGGGTAATTATAGACCAGTTAGTCTTACATCCATAGTGGGGAAAGGATTGGAAGGTATTTTAAGGGATAATATTCAGAAGTTCGTTGAAGTTAATAAGGTCATTAAAAGGAATCAACATGGATTTGTGAAGGACAGATCATGTCAAACCAACTTACTTGGCTTTTATGAAACAGTAAGTGCGAACCTTGATCAGGGTAAGGAAGTGGATGTAATCTTTTTAGACTTTGCCAAAGCTTTCGACACTGTACCACACATGCGACTTATCTATAAGCTACAAGAAATAGGGCTAGGGAGCACAATATGCACTTGGGTCAAAAATTGTTTACATAATAGGGAACAGCGTGTTGTTGTTAATGGATCATTTTCAAATTGGACTAAAGTGCTAAGTGGTGTGCCACAAGGGTCTGTACTAGGACCACTATTGTTCAACATTTTCATTAACGACCTAACAGAAGGTCTAGAGAGTATGGTGTCAATTTTTGCAGACAACACCAAATTGTGTAAAGGGGGATGCTGAGTCTCTTCAGAATGACTTAGTTAAATTAGAAGCATGGGCAGCCAAATGGAGAATGCGCTTCAAATCCGACAAGTGTAAGGTAATGCACTGTGGTAGCAAGAACAAAAATTACACCTACATACTAAATGGGGTAACATTAGGGGATTCTGTACTGGAAAAGGACTTAGGTGTTCACATAGATAGCAAACTAAGCAGCAGTACCCAAAGTAGGATTGCAGCAAAAAAGGCTAATAAGATATTAGCATGCATAAAACGGGGAATTGATGCAAGGGACAAGAGTGGTATACTCCCATAATATAAATCACTAGTGAGGCCACATCTTGAATACTGTGTGCAATTTTGGGCACCATACTACAAAAAGGATATTCTGGAGCTAGAAAAGAATCAGAGGCGGGCGACCAAACTAATTAAGGGCATGGAGATGCTGGAATTAGAGATGAGCGCCGGAAATTTTTCGGGTTTTGTGTTTTGGTTTTGGGTTCGGTTCCGCGGCCGTGTTTTGGGTTCGACCGCGTTTTGGCAAAACCTCACCGAATTTTTTTTGTCGGATTCGGGTGTGTTTTGGATTCGGGTGTTTTTTTCAAAAAACCCTAAAAAACAGCTTAAATCATAGAATTTGGGGGTCATTTTGATCCCAAAGTATTATTAACCTCAAAAACCCTAATTTACACTCATTTTCAGTCTATTCTGAATACCTCACACCTCACAATATTATTTTTAGTCCTAAAATTTGCACCGAGGTCGCTGTGTGAGTAAGATAAGCGACCCTAGTGGCCGACACAAACACCGGGCCCATCTAGGAGTGGCACTGCAGTGTCACGCAGGATGTCCCTTCCAAAAAACCCTCCCCAAACAGCACATGACGCAAAGAAAAAAAGAGGCGCAATGAGGTAGCTGACTGTGTGAGTAAGATAAGCGACCCTAGTGGCCGACACAAACACCGGGCCCATCTAGGAGTGGCACTGCAGTGTCACGCAGGATGTCCCTTCCAAAAAACCCTCCCCAAACAGCACATGACGCAAAGAAAAAAAGAGGCGCAATGAGGTAGCTGACTGTGTGAGTAAGAAAAGCGACCCTAGTGGCCGACACAAACACCGGGCCCATCTAGGAGTGGCACTGCAGTGTCACGCAGGATGGCCCTTCCAAAAAACCCTCCCCAAACAGCACATGACGCAAAGAAAAAAAGAGGCGCAATGAGGTAGCTGACTGTGTGAGTAAGATAAGCGACCCTAGTGGCCGACACAAACACCGGGCCCATCTAGGAGTGGCACTGCAGTGTCACGCAGGATGGCCCTTCCAAAAAACCCTCCCCAAACAGCACGTGACGCAAAGAAAAAAAGAGGCGCAATGAGGTAGCTGACTGTGTGAGTAAGATAAGCGACCCTAGTGGCCGACACAAACACCGGGCCCATCTAGGAGTGGCACTGCAGTGTCACGCAGGATGGCCCTTCCAAAAAACCCTCCCCAAACAGCACATGACGCAAAGAAAAATAAAAGAAAAAAGAGGTGCAAGATGGAATTGTCCTTGGGCCCTCCCACCCACCCTTATGTTGTATAAACAGGACATGCACACTTTAACCAACCCATCATTTCAGTGACAGGGTCTGCCACACGACTGTGACTGATATGACGGGTTGGTTTGGACCCCCCCAAAAAAGAAGCAATTAATCTCTCCTTGCACAAACTGGCTCTACAGAGGCAAGATGTCCACCTCATCATCATCCTCCGATATATCACCGTGTACATCCCCCTCCTCACAGATTATCAATTCGTCCCCACTGGAATCCACCATCTCAGCTCCCTGTGTACTTTGTGGAGGCAATTGCTGCTGGTCAATGTCTCCGCGGAGGAATTGATTATAATTCATTTTAATGAACATCATCTTCTCCACATTTTCTGGATGTAACCTCGTACGCCGATTGCTGACAAGGTGAGCGGCGGCACTAAACACTCTTTCGGAGTACACACTTGTGGGAGGGCAACTTAGGTAGAATAAAGCCAGTTTGTGCAAGGGCCTCCAAATTGCCTCTTTTTCCTGCCAGTATAGGTACGGACTGTGTGACGTGCCTACTTGGATGCGGTCACTCATATAATCCTCCACCATTCTTTCAATGTTGAGAGAATCATATGCAGTGACAGTAGACGACATGTCCGTAATCGTTGTCAGGTCCTTCAGTCCGGACCAGATGTCAGCATCAGCAGTCGCTCCAGACTGCCCTGCATCACCGCCAGCGGGTGGGCTCGGAATTCTGAGCCTTTTCCTCGCACCCCCAGTTGCTGGAGAATGTGAAGGAGGAGATGTTGACAGGTCGCGTTCCGCTTGACTTGACAATTTTCTCACCAGCAGGTCTTTCAACCCCAGCAGACTTGTGTCTGCCGGAAAGAGAGATCCAAGGTAGGTTTTAAATCTAGGATCGAGCACGGTGGCCAAAATGTAGTGCTCTGATTTCAACAGATTGACCACCCGTGAATCCTTGTTAAGCGAATTAAGGGCTCCATCCACAAGTCCCACATGCCTAGCGGAATCGCTCCGTGTTAGCTCCTCCTTCAATGTCTCCAGCTTCTTCTGCAAAAGCCTGATGAGGGGAATGACCTGACTCAGGCTGGCAGTGTCTGAACTGACTTCACGTGTGGCAAGTTCAAAGGGCATCAGAACCTTGCACAACGTTGAAATCATTCTCCACTGCACTTGAGACAGGTGCATTCCACCTCCTATATCGTTCTCAATTGTATAGGCTTGAATGGCCTTTTGCTGCTCCTCCAACCTCTGAAGCATATAGAGGGTTGAATTCCACCTCGTTACCACTTCTTGCTTCAGATGATGGCAGGGCAGGTTCAGTAGTTTTTGGTGGTGCTCCAGTCTTCTGTACGTGGTGCCTGTACGCCGAAAGTGTCCCGCAATTCTTCTGGCCACCGACAGCATCTCTTGCACGCCCCTGTCGTTTTTAAAAAAATTCTGCACCACCAAATTCAAGGTATGTGCAAAACATGGGACGTGCTGGAATTTGCCCATATTTAATGCACACACAATATTGCTGGCGTTGTCCGATGCCACAAATCCACAGGAGAGTCCAATTGGGGTAAGCCATTCTGCGATGATCTTCCTCAGTTGCCGTAAGAGGTTTTTAGCTGTGTGCGTATTCTGGAAAGCGGTGATACAAAGCGTAGCCTGCCTAGGAAAGAGTTGGCGTTTGCGAGATGCTGCTACTGGTGCCGCCGCTGCTGTTTTTGCTGTGGGAGTCCATACATCTACCCAGTGGGCTGTCACAGTCATATAGTCCTGACCCTGCCCTGCTCCACTTGTCCACATGTCCGTGGTTAAGTGGACATTGGGTACAACTGCATTTTTTAGGACACTGGTGAGTCTTTTTCTGACGTCCGTGTACATTCTCGGTATCGCCTGCCTACAGAAGTGGAACCTAGATGGTATTTGGTAACGGGGGCACACTGCCTCAATAAATTGTCTAGTTCCCTGTGAACTAACGGCGGATACCGGACGCACGTCTAACACCAACATAGTTGTCAAGGCCTCAGTTATCCGCTTTGCAGCAGGATGACTGCTGTGATATTTCATCTTCCTCGCAAAGGACTGTTGGACAGTCAATTGCTTACTGGAAGTAGTACAAGTGGGCTTACGACTTCCCCTCTGGGATGACCATCGACTCCCAGCAGCAACAACAGCAGCGCCAGCAGCAGTAGGCGTTACACGCAAGGATGCATCGGAGGAATCCCAGGCAGGAGAGGACTCGTCAGAATTGCCAGTGACATGGCCTGCAGGACTATTGGCATTCCTGGGGAAGGAGGAAATTGACACTGAGGGAGTTGGTGGGGTGGTTTGCGTGAGCTTGGTTACAAGAGGAAGGGATTTACTGGTCAGTGGACTGCTTCCGCTGTCGCCCAAAGTTTTTGAACTTGTCACTGACTTATTATGAATGCGCTGCAGGTGACGTATAAGGGAGGATGTTCCGAGGTGGTTAACGTCCTTACCCCTACTTATTACAGCTTGACAAAGGGAACACACGGCTTGACAAATGTTGTCCGCATTTCTGGTGAAATACTTCCACACCGAAGAGCTGATTTTTTTGGTATTTTCACCAGGCATGTCAACGGCCATATTCCTCCCACGGACAACAGGTGTCTCCCCGGGTGCCTGACTTAAACAAACCACCTCACCATCAGAATCCTCCTGGTCAATTTCCTCCCCAGCGCCAGCAACACCCATATCCTCCTCATCCTGGTGTACTTCAACACTGACATCTTCAATCTGACTATCAGGAACTGGACTGCGGGTGCTCCTTCCAGCACTTGCAGGGGGCGTGCAAATGGTGGAAGGCGCATGCTCTTCACGTCCAGTGTTGGGAAGGTCAGGCATCGCAACCGACACAATTGGACTCTCCTTGTGGATTTGGGATTTCGAAGAACGCACAGTTCTTTGCGGTGCTTTTGCCAGCTTGAGTCTTTTCAGTTTTCTAGCGAGAGGCTGAATGCTTCCATCCTCATGTGAAGCTGAACCACTAGCCATGAACATAGGCCAGAGCCTCAGCCGTTCCTTGCCACTCCGTGTGGTAAATGGCATATTGGCAAGTTTACGCTTCTCCTCCGACAATTTTATTTTAGGTTTTGGAGTTCTTTTTTTACTGATATTTGGTGTTTTGGATTTGACATGCTCTGTACTATGACATTGGGCATCGGCCTTGGCAGACGACGTTGCTGGCATTTCATCGTCTCGGCCATGACTAGTGGCAGCAGCTTCAGCACGAGGTGGAAGTGGATCTTGATCTTTCCCTAATTTTGGAACCTCAACATTTTTGTTCTCCATATTTTAATAGGCACAACTAAAAGGCACCTCAGGTAAACAATGGAGATGGATGGATACTAGTATACAATTATGGATGGACTGCCGAGTGCCGACACAGAGGTAGCTACTGCCGTGGACTATTGTACTGTACTGTGTCTGCTGCTAATATAGACTGGATGATAATGAGATGTAGTATGTATGTATAAAGAAGAAAGAAAAAAAAACCACGGGTAGGTGGTATACAATTATGGATGGACTGCCGAGTGCCGACACAGAGGTAGCTACAGCCGTGGACTACCGTACTGTGTCTGCTGCTAATATAGACTGGTTGATAATGAGATGTAGTATGTATAAAGAAGAAAGAAAAAAAAAAACCACGGGTAGGTGGTATACAATTATGGACGGACTGCCGAGTGCCGACACAGAGGTAGCTACAGCCGTGGACTACCGTACTGTGTCTGCTGCTAATATAGACTGGTTGATAATGAGATGTAGTATGTATAAAGAAGAAAGAAAAAGAAAAACCACGGGTAGGTGGTATACAATTATGGACGGACTGCCGAGTGCCGACACAGAGGTAGCTACAGCCGTGGACTACCGTACTGTACTGTGTCTGCTGCTAATATAGACTGGATGATAATGAGATGTAGTATGTATAAAGAAGAAAGAAAAAAAAACCACGGGTAGGTGGTATACAATTATGGACGGACTGCCGAGTGCCGACACAGAGGTAGCTACAGCCGTGGACTACCGTACTGTACTGTGTCTGCTGCTAATATAGACTGGTTGATAAAGAGATGTAGTATGTATGTATAAAGCAGAAAGAAAAAAAAACCACGGGTAGGTGGTATACAATTATGGATGGACTGCCGAGTGCCGACACAGAGGTAGCTACAGCCGTGGACTACTGTACTGTGTCTGCTGCTAATATAGACTGGTTGATAAAGAGATGTAGTATGTATGTATAAAGAAGAAAGAAAAAAAAACCACGGGTAGGTGGTATACAATTATGGACGGACTGCCGAGTGCCGACACAGAGGTAGCTACAGCCGTGGACTACCGTACTGTGTCTGCTGCTAATATAGACTGGTTGATAAAGAGATGTAGTATGTATGTATAAAGAAGAAAGAAAAAAAAACCACGGGTAGGTGGTATACAATTATGGACGGACTGCCGAGTGCCGACACAGAGGTAGCTACAGCCGTGGACTACCGTACTGTACTGTGTCTGCTGCTAATATAGACTGGTTGATAAAGAGATGTAGTATGTATGTATAAAGAAGAAAGAAAAAAAAACCACGGGTAGGTGGTATACAATTATGGATGGACTGCCGAGTGCCGACACAGAGGTAGCTACAGCCGTGGACTACTGTACTGTGTCTGCTGCTAATATAGACTGGTTGATAAAGAGATGTAGTATGTATGTATAAAGAAGAAAGAAAAAAAAACCACGGGTAGGTGGTATACAATTATGGATGGACTGCCGAGTGCCGACACAGAGGTAGCTACAGCCGTGAACTACCGTACTGTGTCTGCTGCGACTGGATGATAAATAATGATATAAAAAATATATATATATCACTACTGCAGCCGGACAGGTATATATTATATAATGACGGACCTGCTGGACACTGTCTGTCAGCAGAATGAGTTTTTTATAGAATAAAAAAAAACCCACCACACAAGTCACACGACGAGTGTTTAACTTTTTCAGGCAATCACAATATAGTATACTACTAACTATACTGGTGGTCAGTGTGGTCAGGTCACTGGTCAGTCACACTGGCAGTGGCACTCCTGCAGCAAAAGTGTGCACTGTTTAATTTTAATAATATGTACTCCTGGCTCCTGCTATAACCTATAACTGGCACTGCTCCCCAGTCTCCCCCACAATTATAAGCTGTGTGAGCACAGTCAGATATATACATAGATGATGCAGCACACTGGGCTGAGCAGTGCACACAGATATGGTATGTGACTGAGTCACTGTGTATCGTTTTTTTCAGGCAGAGAACGGATTATATTAAATAAAACTGCACTGTCTGGTGGTCACTGTGGTCAGTCACTACTAAACTCTGCACTCTCTACAGTACTCCTAAGCTCCAGTAAATCAAGTGTCTCTGTCTCAAATCAATCTCACTCTCTCTCTTCTAATCTAAATGGAGAGGACGCCAGCCACGTCCTCTCCCTATCAATCTCAATGCACGTGTGAAAATGGCGGCGACGCGCGGCTCCTTATATAGAATCCGAGTCTCGCGAGAATCCGACAGCGTCATGATGACGTTCGGGCGCGCTCGGGTTAACCGAGCAAGGCGGGAAGATCCGAGTCGCTCGGACCCGTGAAAAAAAACATGAAGTTCGGGCGGGTTCGGATTCCGAGGAACCGAACCCGCTCATCTCTAGCTGGAATACGAGGAAAGGCTTGCAAGGCTAGGCATGTTTACAATTGAAAAGAGGAGACTAAGAGGGGGCATGATCAACATCTACAAATATATAAGGGGACAATACACAGAGCTTGCACGGGACCTGTTTTGGTAAGATCAGCACAGAGGACACGTGGATACTCGCTTAGGTTAGAGGAGAGGAGATTCCGCACAATGCAGCGAAAAGGTTTTTTCACAGTAAGGACAATACGTGTTTGGAATTCCCTGGCTGAAGGAGTTGTAATGGCGGACTCAGTCAACACCTTTAAGAATGGGTTAGATAAATTCCTATTTGATAAGGATATCCAGGGTTATGGTGCGTAGTCGCGCACTATAGTTACTATGAAAAGAGGAATAAAACACAACGGCTGACATCAGCATCAGACAAAATTTAGACCAAAATAATCCTGCATTGGAGACCACAAATAGGTTGAACTGGATGGACAAATTGTCTTTTTTTCAACCTTAGATACTATGTTACTATGTTAGGTAAGTCCACATACCTTCCTTCTGCAGCTCGGAGGCCTACTCAGGACCCAATTTACAGTCCATTCGGACTGACAAGTTTAGGGGCAAGCCCAGAGGTTCCTCTACCGCCATCAGAAACGCTAGAGGTAAATCACGCAAACCAGCAACTGCCAGTTCACAGGAACAGGGCTCAAGGTCTGCTTTCTCAAAACCTTCAGCATGATGGTGGACCAAGATGCCTGGAAGACTCGACTCTCAGGTGGGAGCCCGTGCCAGGATCCCTGGGTCATTGATCTTATTTCCCAGGGTACAGACTGGAGTTCCAGGAGCTCCCACCTCACAGAGTCTTCAAATCAGTCTTACCAGTTTCACAAGAGGCAAGTATAACTTTACAGGACGCCATTCAAAAACTGGTATGGACCCAGGTCATTGTCCCAGTTCCACCTCATCTGCAAAACAAAGGGTACTATTCCAACTTGTTTGTAAACCCGAAATCAAACGGTTCGGTGAGGACAATTCTGAACCTTAAGTTGTTGAACCTGTACTTACGAGTGTTCAAATTAAAGATGGAGTCTTTGAGAGCGGTGATCTCAGGTCTGGAGTAGGGGGAATTCCTAGTGTCTCTGGATATCAAAGATGCGTACCTTCACATTCTGATCTGGCCTTCATCAGGCTTATCTACGGTTTGCACTGCAGGACTGTCACTACCAGTTCCAGGCCCTGCCATTTGGTCTCTCCATGGCACCGAAAGTGTTCACCAAAGTGATGGCAGAGATGAAATTTCTACTCCACAAACAGGGAGTGAACATAATTTCGTACCTGGACGATCTTCTGATAAAGGCACCGTCCAGGGAGCGGTTGTTGGACAGCACTGGCCTCTCAACCAGACTACTCCTGGATCATGGGTAGATTCTGAACCTGCCAAAATCTCACCTGGAACCGACACAGAGGCTTCTTTTCCTAGGAATGAAAGTGGACACAGAGTCTCAGAGAGTGTTCCTTCCCTTGGAAAAGGATAGGGTAATCCAGTCGATGGTTCAGGCTGTCCTGAAGCCAACCCGGATCTCGATGCATCTGTGCATTCGCCTTATGGGAAAAATGGTGGCCTCTTAAGAGGCGCTTCAGTATGGAAGGTTTCATGCCAGGCCCTTCCAGCAAGATCTATTGGACAAATGGTCTGGATTACATCTTCACATGCACCAGAGGATCCGTCTGTCACCAAGAGCCAGGATCTCTCTTCTGTGGTGGCTACCGACTTCTCACCTCGTTGAGGGTCAGAGGTTCGGGATTCAGAATTGGATTCTGCTAACCACAGACGCAAGCCTCAGAGGTTGGGGAGCAGTCACAGAGGGGGTGCAGCTTCAAGGAAGATGGTCAAGTCAGGAAGTCGTCCATCCAGTAAATATCCTGGAACTCAGGGCTATCTACTGTACAACGCCCTTGTGCAGGCATCATCTCTACTTCGGAATCAGGCCATTCAAGTCCAGTCGAACAATGTGATGGTGGTAACGTACACAAACCAACAGGGTGGAACGTGGAGCAGAGCAGCATTGTCCTAGGTGCCAAGAATTCTCCTTTAGGCAGAAAAACACGCTGTGGCATTGTTGGAGGCCTTCATTCCGGGAGTAGACAACTGGGAAGCAGACTTCCTCAGCAGACATGACATGCACCCCACGGAGTGGGGCCTTCACCCGGAGGTGTTCCGGTGGTTGACACATCGGTGGGGATATCCTCAGATCAACATGATGGCCTCTCGACTCAACAAGAAGCTCAAGCGGTATTGTTCCAGGTCGGGAGACCCACAAGCAGTGGCGGTAGACGCTCTGTCAACTCTGTGGGTCTACCAGCTGGTGTATGTGTTTCCTCCACTTCCTCTGATCCCAAGAATTCTACAAAGAATAAAAAGGGAAAAGGTTCAAGCAATCCTCATTGCTCCTTACTGGCCTTGAAGGGCCTGGTATTCTGCGGTGGAATTTTATCTGGGATGTTTCCTGCTTTTTCTGCATTCGGGAGTGGATTTGGGCCTATGCCTAGGCTCCATTAAAGTCCAGATTTCGGCTTTGTCTATTTTCTTTCAGAAACAATTGGCTTCTCTCCCTGAGGTCCAGACGTTATTGAAAGGTGTTCTGCACATCCAACCTCCTTTTGCGCCTCCCATGGCACCTTGGGATCTCAATTTGGTGCTGCAGTTCCTCCAATCGGACTGGTTTGAACTGTTACAGGAGCTTGACGTAAAGTACCTTACGTGGAAGACCGTCACACTGTTTGGCTGGCCTTGGCTTCAGCAAGACGTGTGTCGGAGCTAGGGGCGTTGTCTCACAAAAGCCACTACTTAATTTTCCATGAGGACCAAGCTGAACTCAGAACTCATCAGCAATTTCTTTCAAAGGTGGTGTCTGCGTTTCACATCAACCAACCTATAGTGGTTCCGGTTGTTACGGACACCTCTGCTTCTTCAAAGTCTTTGGATGTAGTGAGGGCTTTGAAAGTGTATGTAAAGAGAACAGCTCGTCACAGGAAATCGGACTCGCTGTTCATTCTCTATGATCCCAATAAAATTGGGTGTCCTGCTTCAAAGCAGTCAATTGCATGCTGGATCAGGCTCGCTATCAAGCATGCTTATTCCACGGCAGGCTTGTCGGTTCCAAAATCTGTACAGGCCCACTTTACTAGGTCGGTGGGTTCTTCTTGGGCGGCTACTTGATCAGGTTCGAACACGTTTGCTATGTTTGACAACCTTGATACTTTGTCCTCTGAGGACCTTCAGTTTGGTCAATCAGTTCTGCAGGTACCTCAGCACTCTCCCACTCAGTTTGGGAGCTTTGTTACTTCCCCATGGTACTAAATGGATTCCCAGTATCCCCTAGGATGCAAGAGAAAATAGGATTTTAATTACCTACCGGCAAATCTTTTTCTCGTAGTCCGTAGGGAATACTGGGCGCCCGCCCGGTGATTCGTTCTTCGTGCACTTTTACTTGGTTAAGTATTCTGGTTTGTTCAGCTGTTGCTGTTCCTGTTTTGAGTTTGGTTAGCATGGCTTTCCTCTTGTTTTGTGTGTCCTGGTTCGTAATCTCACCACTTTCCTTAGCTAGCCTTCTCTTAAAGTATGTCCGTCTCCTCGGGCACAGTTTCCTAGATTAATTCTGGTAGAAGAGGCATAACGAGGGGAGCCAGTGCACACTATCAATTTCTTAAAGTGCCCATGGCTCCTATTGGACCCGACTATACCCCATGGTACTAAATGGATTCCCAGTATCCCCTACGGACTACGAGAAAAGGATTTTCTGGTAGGTAATTACAATCCAATTTTTTTATACACAGCTGTGCCTTTCAGGAAAAATGATAGAAAGAGATCTATAGTATATACTGTGTATTGCTTTAATATAGCCTGTTACACATGTTCTACTTTGCACCAAAGTGTGGCTGATGTTCCCAATCTTGCCTCTTTTGTACATTGGGGGTCATTCTGAGTTGATCATAGCCCAGCAAAATTTTGCAGGGCTATGATCATGTCCATAGACATGCGGGGGGACGCCCAGCACAGGGCTATCCCGCCCCGCATGTCAGTGCCCCCCCCCCTTCCCCGCAGAAGTGCAAAAGCATCGCACAGTGGCGATGCTTTTGCACTTTAGGAGTAGCTCCCGGCCAGCACAGCTTTCGCGTGCTGGCCAGGAGCTACTCGTCGCTCCCCAGCCTGCTGCGGCTACGTGTGACGTCACGCAGCCGCTGCAGCCCACCCCCGCATGGTCCGTCCGGGCCACACCCACGAAATGGCGCTGTTTTGTCCCCCCCGCCCAGCGACCGCCTCTGCCTGTCAATCAGGCAGAGGCGATCGTACTGCAGCGACAGCCTTTGGCCGTCTGGCATGCGCCGGCGCACTGCGGCGCCAGCACATGCGCAGTACTGACCCGATCGCACCGCTGCGATAAACTGCAGCGTGCGAACGGGTCAGAATGACCCTCATAAGCAGCAGATCTGAGACGTCAGCAGGATGTTAGCGGTGGGTGGCTCTTACAAAAGACAGCGGCTGTGTCTTTAGAATATTTATGCACGTCTGCTACATCCAAAATCAGTGATGCAAATCCAACTGCGTGCAGCTCGGAATCAGGCCCAATATTTATGAGAACACTAGAAAATGATGACGGGGGAGCCAACTTCTGGGAAATTTGAAAATCCTTAGTGTGGGGTCCTCATTATCTTGTTAACTAGAAACTGTTCTGGTCAGCAGTGGCACCGAGAGGAGGGGGGGTAGTGGGTACAAATTACCCAGGTCCAGGCTGCTGGAAAGGGCCCGACGGGGGCCCGGGTCTGCTACCTTACAAGAGTCTTTGCTCTCTAGTGGCCAGTGTAATTTTCGCAAATAGCACTTTGAAGATGGCGCTGGTCGTAGAGAAGAGATCCGCTTCCTGTTCAAGAAAGGTAGGAAGCGGATGCCCTCCCCCGCACACCCCCCTGTGTTAAAATTGTGCCCCCCTGTGGAGCGCGTGGGGCCGCTTTGCAGGCCCGCAATTATTTTATCATATAAATATTTTTATAGTAACGGGTGTCGACCAGCCCCCTTTTTTAGGCCACGTCCCACACCTTTTCCAGGGCCTGCTATGGCTCTCTACGCCCCTACTGGTCAATACAGAGGTAACATACTGTACAGGTGGTAGAAAATAGTAGTGATGAGCGTGTTCGGTTCCTCGGAAACCGAACCCCCCTGAACTTCACCCATTTTCCATGGGTCCGAGGCATACTCGGATTCTCCCGTATGGCTCGGTTAACCCGAGTGCGCCCGAACGTCATAATCCCGCGGTCGGATTCTCGCGAGATTCGGATTCTATATAAGGAGCCGCACGTCGCCGCCATTTTCACTCGTGCATTGGAAATGTTAGGGAGAGGACGTGGCTGGCGTCCTCTCCGTTTATTAATGTTGCTGCAAATATTTGTGCTTATTGCTTAATTGTGGGGACTGAGGAGCAGCTGTATTATATAGGAGGAGTACAGTGCAGAGTTTTGCTGATCAGTGACCACCAGTATACGTTGTCTGCCTGAAAAAAACGCTCCATATCTGTGCTCAGTGTGCTGCATATATCTGTGCTCACACTGCTTTATTGTGGGGACTGGGGACCAGCAGTATATAATATAGGAGGAGTACATTGCAGAGTTTTGCTGACCAGTGACCACCAGTTTTATCCGTTCTCTGCCTGAAAAACGCTCCATATCTGTGCTCAGTGTGCTGCATATATCTGTGCTCACACTGCTTTATTGTGGGGACTGGGGACCAGCAGTCTTATATAGGAGGAGTACAGTGCAGAGTTTTGCTGATCAGTGACCACCAGTATTATACGTTCTCTGCCTGAAAAATGCTCCATATCTGTGCTCAGTGTGCTGCATATATCTGTGCTCACACTGCTTTATTGTGGGGACTGGGGACCAGCAGTATAATATAGAAGGAGTACAGTGCAGAGTTTTGCTGACAGTGACCACCAGTATATATAGCAGTACGGTACGGAAGGCCACTTCTCTACCTACCTCTGTGTCGTCAAGTACACTATCCATCTAGATTCTATACCTGTGGTACATTTTAGTTTTGCAGTTTGCTGACAGTGACCACCAGTATATATAGCAGTACGGTACGGAAGGCCACTGCTCTACCTACCTCTGTGTCGTCAAGTATACTATCCATCTAGATTCTATACCTGTGGTGCATTTTAGTTTTGCAGTTTGCTGACAGTGACCACCAGTATATATAGCAGTACGGTACGGAAGGCCACTGCTCTACCTACCTCTGTGTCGTCAAGTATACTATCCATCTAGATTCTATACCTGTGGTGCATTTTAGTTTTGCAGTTTGCTGACAGTGACCACCAGTATATATAGCAGTACGGTATGGAAGGCCACTGCTCTACCTACCTCTGTGTCGTCAAGTATACAATCCATCTAGATTCTAAATCTGTGGTGCATTTTAGTTTTGCAGTTTGCTGACAATGACCACCAGTATATATAGCAGTACGGTACGGAAGGCCACTGCTCTACCTACCTCTGTGTCGTCAAGTATACTATCCATCCATACCTGTGGTGCATTTCAGTTGTGCGCAGTATATATAGTAGTAAGCCATTGCTATTGATACTGGCATATAATTCCACACATTAAAAAATGGAGAACAAAAATGTGGAGGCTAAAATAGGGAAAGATCAAGATCCACTTCCACCTCGTGCTGAAGCTGCTGCCACTAGTCATGGCCGAGACGATGAAATGCCATCAACGTCGTCTGCCAAGGCCGATGCCCAATGTCATAGTAGAGAGCATGTAAAATCCAAAAAACAAAAGTTCAGTTAAATGACCCAAAAATTAAAATTAAAAGCGTCTGATGAGAAGCGTAAACTTGTCAATATGCCATTTACGACACGGAGTGGCAAGGAACGGCTGAGGCCTTGGCCTATGTTCATGGCTAGTGGATCAGATTCACAGGAGGATGGAAGCACTCATCCTCTCACTAGAAAACTGCAGTGCCACTCCTAGATGGGCCAGGTGTTTGTGTCGGCCACTTGGGTCGCTTAGCTTAGTCACACAGCTACCTCATTGCACCTCTTTTTTCTTTGCATCATGTGCTGTTTGGGGACTATTTTTTAAATCTGCCATCCTGTCTGACACTGCAGTGCCATTCCTAGATGGGCCAGGTGTTTGTGCCTCTTGAAGAAGTTGCCTGGGGTGCGGAGAAACGCATTGAGGGTACAGAAGAAAGGGCCGCTTTTGACCATTAAGTGTCCCAAGGAGAGAAATACACACCGTTACTGGCTGTCTGTTACAAGTTACCGGTGAACTGTTCAGCTGTGATCAAACTATCTCATTCAAACCTCCCCCTGCACTTGGAACATATTAACACTCTGCCCGGCTGGGCATTGCTCACTTGAGCTGGGGGATCTGCACGGTGGCCCGGCGCATCCACACTGTGCCGCACTGAAGGGAACGGTTCTTACCTGAACGTACCGCTGACGGATGTCTCACCCATGCACAGGGTGATAACAAGCGGCTTTCAACTACTTATCCCATGCAGTAAGGGATTACAGCGTCTCAGTGAGTAACAGCAACCGCATGGTTTTATTATTCCTACTTGCTCCATGGAAACAGCTATCTAAATTTGGACACTTTTATATGGTCATAGACGTTAATTATATCATTTGGAGGATTTATTCCCATTTGAACTGTGAGATATGGAATTATTTTGAGAGACTAATTCTATACAACAGAGAGTGGCTCTCTCCATATATTTCAGCATCCCTTTCACACATTAATACACTATATATGTATGCATCTATTTAATCTTAGAGGCTTATAATACCTCAGTTTCATGCTTTGAGAATTGTTGTGGTCTTTTAGTAAGGCTGTTATTGTTTTTATGTTAATAAATTGCTGTTTATCAACACCATTGTTATTGTGCGCCAACCTGATGGTTTGTTTTAGTTGTTCATTTTTAAGGAGGCCGGCTACCTACTTACCAGGTGGCTGCCAATATCAGTGTTACATTTACACGGCTCTGTTCAGCGCCTACAAACACTCTTTCTGTATGTGCTGTTTGGGGACTATTTTTTTGAAGTGCCATCCTGTCTGACACTGCAGTGCCACTCCTACATGGGCCAGGTGTTTGTGTCGGCCACTTGTGTCGCTTAGCTTAGTCACACAGCGACCTTGGTGCGCCTCTTTTTTTCTTTGCATCATGTGCTGTTTGGGGACTATTTTTTTGAAGTGCCATCCTGTCTGACACTGCAGTGCCACTCCTAGATGGGCCAGGTGTTTGTGTCGGCCACTTGTGTCGCTTAGCTTAGTCACACAGCGACCTTCGTGCGCCTCTTTTTTTCTTTGCATCATGTGCTGTTTGGGGACTATTTTTTTGAAGTGCCATCCTGTCTGACACTGCAGTGCCACTCCTAGATGGGCCAGGTGTTTGTGTCGGCCACTTGTGTCGCTTAGCTTAGTCACACAGTGACCTTGGTGCGCCTCTTTGTTTCTTTGCATCATGTGCTGTTTGGGGACTATTTTTTTGAAGTGCCATCATGTCTGACACTGCAGTGCCACTCCTAGATGGGCCAGGTGTTTGTGTCGGCCACTTGGGTCGCTTAGCTTAGTCACACAGCTACCTCATTGCGCCTCTTTTTTTCTTTGCATCATGTGCTGTTTGGGGACTATTTTTTTGAAGTGCCATCCTGTCTGACACTGCAGTGCCACTCCTAGATGGGCCAGGTGTTTGTGTCGGCCACTTGTGTCGCTTAGCTTAGCCATCCAGCGACCTCGGTGCAAATTTTAGAACTTAAAATAATATTGTGAGGTGTGAGGTATTCAGAATAGACTGAAAATGAGTGTAAATTATGGTTATTGAGGTTAATAATACTATGGGATCAAAATGACCCCCAAATTCTATGATTTAAGCTGTTTTTGAGGGTTTTTTGTAAAAAAACACCCGAATCCAAAACACACCCGAATCCGACAAAAAAAATTCAGGGAGGTTTTGGCAAAACGCGTCCGAATCCAAAACACGGCCGCGGAACCGAATCCAAAACCAAAACACAAAACCCGAAAAATTTCCGGTGCACATCTCTAGAAAATAGAGACATAAAAGTGTCATAGTCTATTCAACTATAAACTAACTAAAAACTTGATTATATTATGATTAAATAACCACCAAAGTGACATATAACCTTCAAGGTCATGAGTATAGTCAGGACCGGATAAAAGGCCACATGGGCCTTGGGTTGAAAATATTCAAGGGCCTATTGCGAGAATCAGAGAGCTATGACAAGTGCTGTGTGGGTATATAAAAATTGCATAATTTTGTGAGAAAAATAGAAATATAATCTTAATAGATATGATTTATGGCCAACTATGTGGCCAGCTGATGGCTGGTCCTCATCATACTGCCATGATGATGGGCCTATTTTTATGAGGAGGCCTGGAGCTGGAGCTCCATCCGCCCCATTGTTAATCTGGCCCTTAGTATGGTGAATAATGAGTTTAAACCACCAGTATCAATTGTAATAAAGTGCATTGTAACAAAACACCCATACCAATATTTCAAAAATCTGGATCAATAGTTTTCATTTAACGCAATTACCAAACATGGGCCCTCATTCCAAGTTGATCGCACCAAGCAACTTTTTGCTGCTGGTGCGATCAACGAATCTTCGTCTATGGGGGAGTGTATTTTAGCATAGCAGGGCTGCGATCGCTTGTGCAGCCCTGCTAAGCTAAAAAAGTTTCACTCAAAACAAGACCAGCCCTAGACCTACTTACCCTGTGTGACAGATCCAGTGATGATGGGCCGGCTTTGATGTCACACCTCCGCCCTCCGTACGCCTGGACACGCCTGGGTTTTACTTACCACTCCTCGAAAATGGCAGCAAATGGTAAATTGACGCCCCGGAACGCCCTCTTGTTGTTCATCTTCTTGCGGTCGCCACTGCGACTGCTTTCTTTTCTTCGCACGCAACGACGTGCATGCGAACGGATCGGAATGACCCCCTTGGTCCTTGGTCTCTATACTGAGTAATCCTGGGGAAGAAAGGTCTTTAAGCCCTTACACTAATGGTATTTAGTACTAAAACATTCAAATTGACTACAAAGGACAGCCAAAACAAATCAGAATTGTTGTATAGAGATGAAACAATTCAAATTAGTTCTCAACATAGTCTTTCTGATATTGAAATTGTAATTACAAAGAGGAGGCTAAATACAGTATAAATGATTGAATTCTAATCTGGTTTTGTCCTTGCTTAAAGGGTAAGTATCAGCAAATATTTATTTTTAAAAATCCTCTGTAAAATTAAATATGAGTTACCATTGAAATTTTTCTCTTTTCGGAAAAATACACAATTTTAACTATGATGATATGGTAGTGACTCTACCTACAAAACAAACTCATTCCAAGGTACTGTACACACCTACTTCAAGGTCCTTGGAACTACAGGTAGCAGATCAATTCAACCCTGGCTTTGTAGTTTTCTAAAAACACCGGAAATGCCTTTCAAAGTCCAAGACACTAAATTTAGGATCCATTCAGGATACCGGCCTTCGATATCCCAGCAGTCAGAATCCCGACACTGCTCTGCATTCTCTGCTTCGGATGCCGGTGTCAGCAGGGCCGGCAACAGAAATCTTGGGGTCCCATACAGTGATATCTCTGGGGCCCCATCAGATGATATATATATATCATGATATATATATATGGTCCATCTTTCTAAAGACATTTTTTTTGATAATGGTATAATGAGGTATTGCAGTTATGGAATGATTCTATATGTTCATAATTTTTGCAACACTAAGTGTATGATCCATGTATCACCCCGTGTTGGAATTCACACAAATTGTTATTTAATAACAATGTATGTATAGTCTGTTTATTATGACTGTTTGGTTTTTTGACAATGTACCCTTTGTGTGGGCTCCTGTGGGTGGGTTGTGAATTTACATTTGGGGATTTATGATCAGTTGTATTTGTATGACTTTTTGCTGCATAATGAATGGAATATTGATTATTGTATGCATAATTTTGTTCTGAACTGGCAATCCTGTTGAATGGTCCAGAGGGCGGGATAAGCGGGAGGAATACCCCACATTGTGTCCTCAGGTCCTATTGTTGCAATTTTCTATAAATATTTAAACATTTTTCTAATAAATAATAATAAAAAATATATAAAAAATAAGTAATAATGTTTTCTAACATATATGTTAATTAATTAATAGGAAATTAGAGAAATTATAATAACATAACTTTCCCGATCTGGGAATGCGTTGCACACTATTAGTATGATACCCTCTGAGCCCAGTGAGTATATTTAGTGAGTTCAACACTGGTCCGTATTATATTGTATAATTTTGGTGACCTAAATATGTGGCTTATTTGCGGTTATATTTAGGGGTTGGTAATACCCGTGTTAGTGATCTTATCTGACTTCTGCCTATGGATTGAGGTGGGAGCGATGCGCCTCACCGCTACTCGGTGGAACGCATGATCTACTTCCGAGAAATGGCACGCATGATGCCTTCCGCATCATGCTTAGAGAGATAGATCCGGTCCGTGGTACGCACAATGCGTCCCGGACTAAGGCACTGCCGGACCCACTGAAAGGGTAGATAACTTTGAGATAGTATTGAATGTTGTGGCTTGAGGCACTGTCTAACGATTAAAGAGTTGATCTAGTCGATATGAGGTACTGTGATTGTGTGAGAGGTTGATCTAACGGAAGTGATGTTGTTTTCACTTCCGGGCGTCCGGGTTTAAAAGGCCCGGCGCCGGGATAGCGACTATGCAACCATGTGCAGGAGGACAGTTTGATTTCAGCTGTGTGAGTATCCATTTTAATGGTGGTGTATATTGTATATTGTTGGTTGATCAATCTCTGGCGTTTAATTTATAGTGTCTTATATCTCTAGTGCTCTCCATGACCTACTTGATGATCTATAAAGTGGCCAGTTTGGATCTACATAAAGGTGGTCTGAATAAGCCATGTAAATAGAGTGAGTGAATTTTGTTATCAGCATTTCTCATGCTTATTATATATACATTTGGAAGATTGGCTAATATATTTCCTCCTCTGTTTCTAGAGAGAGCTTACAGTAATAATTGGAGAAATAATAGGTTGATTGATGATGAAGCACGACTGTTATCGTATGCGGTCCGGTACATCTATGTGATTTATTACTATTTATTACTATTTATTACTATTTAGTGACGCTCTCTTGGCATGCGCAGCTGATCTCCCTATTCTTGTATACATTGATTGCAGATATCTGCGGATTGCCTAATGTTAGATTGGACAGACGTTGCCTGATTTTCTCCTAGAGAGAGTTATGTTTTATGTAAGTGTATGATTTATTGATACACTATGGGTGACCACAACAGTGTGATTGTATATACTCACTGGGCTTAAGGTTTAATGGTTGAATGTGTATGTAGTTGAAATTTTTGTTTTGCAACAACGGGGCCTGGGAGGCACTGAGAGTGTGTCCTTTATGTTCTATTCCTTTCAGATCTCCAATGATGTTGTAACATTTATATTCATGAACTCTTTTGAACATTCACCGAATCTGCCTATCTTGAGAAAGACCCAGGATTAGGGTCGAAACGTCGATTAAAGGGCGAGTTGGTGTAATGCAAGAACCAACTATTAAACCATGATATTTTATGAAATGTGAATTCTGTATGATTTTGAGATTGTGAGTGCTCCTTCCACTATGTGGATCTCCGTTTCTATATTTGTGGCTGGCTCTGTCAGTTCCACTGGAAGCACCCAAACATGTATATAATTTAATTTTGATGTGAGTGCGGATTTCCAATGATATATGTATATATATATATATATATATATATATATTGAATGCATCCTATATATATATATATATATATATATATATAGAGAGAGAGAGAAAGAGATATTAAAGCGCAGCAGAATTTGCTGCACTATGTAGTAATCTGTTAATTATATATATTAATTTATTTATACACATATATCAATATGTATATCTCTCCTTCCTCCGCCACACAAACCACAGTCTGTCTCTCCCCAATGACTCCATGCTGCATTACCAGCTCCCCCACCCCATCCCAAAGCCCTGTATCCCCTCACCAAGCCACTCACCCTGGGGAGAGACTCACGTGCACTGCACTCCCCAGTACCCAGACCCGAACACCGCACAGCAGGTACCATGTGGCCCTCACACCCCACCAGAAGAGACCGGCGCAGGGCAAAGGAATTCTGGCCACCGGCAGTAGAGGATTTACTGCTAGGCAACTATAGCAGCTGCCTAGGGCCCGGACAGTACCTGGGGGCCCGCATTCCTTAGCGATAAATCCGCTACTGCTTACACTAGTGCCGCCGGCCAGTAGTGTCAGCTAATTCACCTGCTCCCTGCATGTGCTGGTGATTAGGCCCGTCAGATGTCCTCTGGTGTCTGACACTTAATGACAGTAGCCAGCAGGCACTAGGACCGAGAACGGCTGTGCAGGGAGCCATGACCTCTGATCCGGCGCTTCACAAAGGCATCTCTGCCACCCCATCCTGCTTCCTGTCGGGGGGTTACCGCATCATGGGCACAATCAGGAGCTAGTTCAAGCTCCCCTTCCTTGGCAGCTACCTCCGCTGCCACAGTGCCGGGCACCTGCACTAGTGATGCCCATGTGTCACTGCCTTACGTGGACGCCGCGGCAGACGGCACCTTTTCCATGATGCAGTTCCGCACTCATTCATGCCTCCTGCCAGCAACTTGGATCTGCACCGCCGCTTTCTGGGGAGCACTGTGTCCCTGTCCTGGAAGCATTGAGATAGCGACAGAGGCCGCTGAGCACTTCCCTGCTGCCAGGGACCTCCCAGCACTCTACTGCCGGCTAATTGGCTACTCCTGAGACTGTGGTGGCCCACACAGTCTTCATCTTCCTCTCCCCCTCCAGCATCCTGTCGGCATTTGCACTCAAAGCCCTGTCCTAATACTCCACTCTCTGTACTCACAGCCCTGTCCTAAGACCCCCCACTGCACTCACAGCCCTCTCCTAATACCCCCCATTTGCACTCACAGCCCTCTCCTAATTAAGTAAAAATATAAAAATTGCATAATTTTGTGAGAAAAATAGAAATATAATCTTAATAGATATGATTTATGGCCAACTATGTGGCCAGCTGATGGCTGGTCCTCATCATACTGCCATGATGATGGGCCTATTTTTATGAGGAGGCCTGGAGCTGGAGCTCCATCCGCCCCATTGTTAATCTGGCCCTTAGTATGGTAAATAATGAGTTTAAACCACCAGTATCAATTGTAATAAAGTGCATTGTAACAAAACACCCATACCAATATTTCAAAAATCTGGATCAATAGTTTTCATTTAACGCAATTACCAAACATGGGCCCTCATTCCGAGTTGATCGCACCAAGCAACTTTTTGCTGCTGGTGCGATCAACGAATCTTCGTCTATGGGGGAGTGTATTTTAGCATAGCAGGGCTGCGATCGCTTGTGCAGCCCTGCTAAGCTAAAAAAGTTTCACTCAAAACAAGACCAGCCCTAGACCTACTTACCCTGTGTGACAGATCCAGTGATGATGGGCCGGCTTTGATGTCACACCTCCGCCCTCCGTACGCCTGGACACGCCTGGGTTTTACTTACCACTCCTCGAAAATGGCAGCAAATGGTAAATTGACGCCCCGGAACGCCCTCTTGTTGTTCATCTTCTTGCGGTCGCCACTGCGACTGCTTTCTTTTCTTTGCACGCAACGACGTGCATGCGAACGGATCGGAATGACCCCCTTGGTCCTTGGTCTCTATACTGAGTAATCCTGGGGAAGAAAGGTCTTTAAGCCCTTACACTAATGGTATTTAGTACTAAAACATTCAAATTGACTACAAAGGACAGCCAAAACAAATCAGATTTGTTGTATAGAGATGAAACAATTCAAATTAGTTCTCAACATAGTCTTTCTGATATTGAAATTGTAATTATAAAGAGGAGGCTAAATACAGTATAAATGATTGAATTCTAATCTGGTTTTGTCCTTGCTTAAAGGGTAAGTATCAGCAAATATTTATTTTTAAAAATCCTCTGTAAAATTAAATATGAGTTACCATTGAAATTTTTCTCTTTTCGGAAAAATACACAATTTTAACTATGATGATATGGTAGTGACTCTACCTACAAAACAAACTCATTCCAAGGTACTGTACACACCTACTTCAAGGTCCTTGGAACTACAGGTAGCAGATCAATTCAACCCTGGCTTTGTAGTTTTCTAAAAACACCGGAAATGCCTTTCAAAGTCCAAGACACTAAATTTAGGATCCATTCAGGATACCGGCCTTCGATATCCCAGCAGTCAGAATCCCGACACTGCTCTGCATTCTCTGCTTCGGATGCCGGTGTCAGCAGGGCCGGCAACAGAAATCTTGGGGTCCCATACAGTGATATCTCTGGGGCCCCATCAGATGATATATATATCATGATATATATATATGGTCCATCTTTCTAAAGAAATTTTTTTTGATAATGGTATAATGAGGTATTGCAGTTATGGAATGATTCTATATGTTCATAATTTTTGCAACACTAAGTGTATGATCCATGTATCACCCCGTGTTGGAATTCACACAAATTGTTATTTAATAACAATGTATGTATAGTCTGTTTATTATGACTGTTTGGTTTTTTGACAATGTACCCTTTGTGTGGGCTCCTGTGGGTGGGTTGTGAATTTACATTTGGGGATTTATGATCAGTTGTATTTGTATGACTTTTTGCTGCATAATGAATGGAATATTGATTATTGTATGCATAATTTTGTTCTGAACTGGCAATCCTGTTGAATGGTCCAGAGGGCGGGATAAGCGGGAGGAATACCCCACATTGTGTCCTCAGGTCCTATTGTTGCAATTTTCTATAAATATTTAAACATTTTTCTAATAAATAATAATAAAAAATATATAAAAAATAAGTAATAATGTTTTCTAACATATATGTTAATTAATTAATAGGAAATTAGAGAAATTATAATAACATAACTTTCCCGATCTGGGAATGCGTTGCACACTATTAGTATGATACCCTCTGAGCCCAGTGAGTATATTTAGTGAGTTCAACACTGGTCCGTATTATATTGTATAATTTTGGTGACCTAAATATGTGGCTTATTTGCGGTTATATTTAGGGGTTGGTAATACCCGTGTTAGTGATCTTATCTGACTTCTGCCTATGGATTGAGGTGGGAGCGATGCGCCTCACCGCTACTCGGTGGAACGCATGATCTACTTCCGAGAAATGGCACGCATGATGCCTTCCGCATCATGCTTAGAGAGATAGATCCGGTCCGTGGTACGCACAATGCGTCCCGGACTAAGGCACTGCCGGACCCACTGAAAGGGTAGATAACTTTGAGATAGTATTGAACGTTGTGGCTTGAGGCACTGTCTAACGATTAAAGAGTTGATCTAGTCGATATGAGGTACTGTGATTGTGTGAGAGGTTGATCTAACGGAAGTGATGTTGTTTTCACTTCCGGGCGTCCGGGTTTAAAAGGCCCGGCGCCGGGATAGCGACTATGCAACCATGTGCTGGAGGACAGTTTGATTTCAGCTGTGTGAGTATCCATTTTAATGGTGGTGTATATTGTATATTGTTGGTTGATCAATCTCTGGCGTTTAATTTATAGTGTCTTATATCTCTAGTGCTCTCCATGACCTACTTGATGATCTATAAAGTGGCCAGTTTGGATCTACATAAAGGTGGTCTGAATAAGCCATGTAAATAGAGTGAGTGAATTTTGTTATCAGCATTTCTCATGCTTATTATATATACATTTGGAAGATTGGCTAATATATTTCCTCCTCTGTTTCTAGAGAGAGCTTACAGTAATAATTGGAGAAATAATAGGTTGATTGATGATGAAGCACGACTGTTATCGTATGCGGTCCGGTACATCTATGTGATTTATTACTATTTATTACTATTTATTACTATTTAGTGACGCTCTCTTGGCATGCGCAGCTGATCTCCCTATTCTTGTATACATTGATTGCAGATATCTGCGGATTGCCTAATGTTAGATTGGACAGACGTTGCCTGATTTTCTCCTAGAGAGAGTTATGTTTTATGTAAGTGTATGATTTATTGATACACTATGGGTGACCACAACAGTGTGGTTGTATATACTCACTGGGCTTAAGGTTTAATGGTTGAATGTGTATGTAGTTGAAATTTTTGTTTTGCAACAACGGGGCCTGGGAGGCACTGAGAGTGTGTCCTTTATGTTCTATTCCTTTCAGATCTCCAATGATGTTGTAACATTTATATTCATGAACTCTTTTGAACATTCACCGAATCTGCCTATCTTGAGAAAGACCCAGGATTAGGGTCGAAACGTCGATTAAAGGGCGAGTTGGTGTAATGCAAGAACCAACTATTAAACCATGATATTTTATGAAATGTGAATTCTGTATGATTTTGAGATTGTGAGTGCTCCTTCCACTATGTGGATCTCCGTTTCTATATTTGTGGCTGGCTCTGTCAGTTCCACTGGAAGCACCCAAACATGTATATAATTTAATTTTGATGTGAGTGCGGATTTCCAATGATATATGTATATATATATATATATATATATATATATATATTGAATGCATCCTATATATATATATATATATATATAGAGAGAGAGAGAGAGATATTAAAGCGCAGCAGAATTTGCTGCACTATGTAGTAATCTGTTAATTATATATATTAATTTATTTATACACATATATCAATATGTATATCTCTCCTTCCTCCGCCACACAAACCACAGTCTGTCTCTCCCCAATGACTCCATGCTGCATTACCAGCTCCCCCACCCCATCCCAAAGCCCTGTATCCCCTCACCAAGCCACTCACCCTGGGGAGAGACTCACGTGCACTGCACTCCCCAGTACCCAGACCCGAACACCGCACAGCAGGAACCATGCAGCCCTCACACCCCACCAGAAGAGACCGGCGCAGGGCAAAGGAATTCTGGCCACCGGCAGTAGAGGATTTACTGCTAGGCAACTATAGCAGCTGCCTAGGGCCCGGACAGTACCTGGGGGCCCGCATTCCTTAGCGATAAATCCGCTACTGCTTACACTAGTGCCGCCGGCCAGTAGTGTCAGCTAATTCACCTGCTCCCTGCATGTGCTGGTGATTTGGCCCGTCAGATGTCCTCTGCTGTCTGACACTTAATGACAGTAGCCAGCAGGCACTAGGACCCAGAATGGCTGTGCAGGGAACCATGACCTCTGATCCGGCGCTTCACCAAGGCATCTCTGCCACCCCATCATGCTTCCTGTCGGGGGGTTACCGCATCATGGGCACAATCAGGAGCTAGTTCAAGCTCCCCTTCCTTGGCAGCTACCTCCGCTGCCACAGTGCCGGGCACCTGCACTAGTGATGCCCATGTGTCACTGCCTTATATGGACGCCGCGGCAGACGGCACCTTTTCCATGATGCAGTTCCGCACTCATTCATGCCTCCTACCAGCAACTTGGATCTGCACCGCCGCTTTCTGGGGAGCACTGTGTCCCTGTCCTGGAAGCATTGAGATAGCGGCAGAGGCCGCTGAGCACTTCCCTGCTGCCAGGGACCTCCCAGCACTCTACTGCCGGCTAATTGGCTACTCCTGAGACTGTGATGGCCCACACAGTCTTCATCTTCCTCTCCCCCTCCAGCATCCTGTCGGCATTTGCACTCAAAGCCCTGTCCTAATACTCCACTCTCTGCACTCACAGCCCTGTCCTAAGACCCCCCCACTACAGCCCTCTCCTAATACCCCACATTTGCACTCACAGCCCTGTCCTAATACCCTACTCTCTGCACTCACAGCCCTGTCCTAATACCCCAATCTCTGTACTCACAGCCCTGTCCTAATACCCCACACTCTGAACTCACAGTCCTGTCCTAATACCCCCTCTCTGCACTCTCAGTCCTGTCCAAATACCCCAATCTCTGTACTCATAGCCCTGTCCTAATACCCCACCCTCTGCACTCACAGTCCTGTCCTAATACCCTACTCTCTGCACTCAAAGCCCTGTCCTAATACCCCTATCTCTGTACTCACAGCCCTGTCCTAATACCCCACCCTCTGCACTCACAGTCCTGTCCTAATACCCTACTCTTTGCACTCACAGCCCTGTCCTAATACCTCAATCTCTGTACTCACAGCCATGTCCTAATACCCCACCCTCTGCACTCACAGTCCTGTCCTAATACCCTACTCTCTGCACTCACAGCCCTGTCCTAATACCCCAATCTCTGTACTCACAGCCCTGTCCTAATACCCCACCCTCTGCACTCACAGCCCTGTCCTAATACCCCACCCTCTGCACTCACAGTCCTGTCCTAATACCCCACTCTCTGCACTCACAGTCTTGTCCTAATACCCTCCTCTCTGTACTCACAGTCTTGTCCTCCTAATACCCCACTCTCTGCACTCACAGACAGCCATGTTTTAATACTGCCCTTTCTGCACTCATGGCCCTGTCCTAATACCCTCCTCTCTGTACTCATAGCCCTGTCCTAATACCCCTCTCTCTGTACTTACAGTCTTGTCCTAATACATGGCCCTGTCCTAATACCCCACTCATACCCTGACTCAGGGGGGCATTACAATTGCTCTTTATTATTTTATAGCAATAGCTGTAGAGATCGACACACACACACCCCTCACTGCAAATGTGATTGCAAAGGCACCTTGACACATGCGCAGTCTGCCAGTAATCGCTCACTTGCGTGAACATTAGCCGCAGCATGCAATCATGAATTAGGCTCATATACAGTAGTGCTATGAATTGTTTGAGGAAGTGGGTCCAAAATTGGTGTCCTGCTTAGGGCCCCATGAGGTGTAAATCCACCTCTGGCAAGCGGTGCTGCTGCCATGTCCTATAACTGCCTACAACAGAACTGGACACTCGCACCTCGCAGTCACTGGGTATGAGAGGTTCCTGTCACTCTAAGGCGGCAGCCACACCACCTACAGCTGGCTGCCCTATTTGGGACAAGATGGCTCACATCCCTACCATGCATTTAGCAGCTTATATTCTCCCTCAATGGGTGTCGTGGACACCCACAGAGGGAGAATAGCCAGTGGCTCCAGAATTACGGAGTCGGCATTGTAGCGATGTGCGGGATCCCGGCGTCAGCACTGTGATCACTGGGATCCCATGTGGCGGGATCTTCACTGCTTCTCCTCCAGAGGCCCAGTACAATCAATCTCGTGGACAACTTAAGCTACAGTAAGTAAGTACACACTATACAATTATTGGCCTGATTTTCCAATAATCGGGAGAATGACCAAAGTTATTGTATAGTGTGTCAAAATGATTGTTTTCTGAATTTTGCCGATAATTCGGAAATATCTTGCCCACACACACGAATGATCATTTTTCCAATCTGTAGTTTCAAATAAAAAAATCTCGTACACAATCTCACAATATCGACCAGTGTGTGTGCATTCTCAATAATCTGCCCATATTTCCTATGTTTTCCTGTCACTATGTCATCCTCCTTGTGGGCGGACATATGCAAATGCCGTGTGATGTGGCAGAGGATTGGTTACTTTCAAAAATAAATCTTTTAGTGTGTAGCTCAGATATTGGTGATTACAATTTCAAGAAAAATCATCCGATTGGAGGAAATGGTTGATTGTCATTTGCTCTCATCCATTACCAGATTTTCATCCCAACCAGTCAGATCTGGCAGATTATCCGACAGATAATTGTAGGGTATATGATTATGCCCAGCTTTAAACTGGGCATACACTATACAATTATCTGTCAGATATTCTGTGGTTGGCATGAATACTTGGTAATTCATGAGAGCAACTGACAACTGACCATTTGCTACCAAACACTGGAAGATGGACAAAACCTGTCTGTGATTTAGCCAATTTGTATAAACGACAGGTTTTGTCCATTTTCCAGTTTTTGGTAGCAAATGGTCGGTTGTCACTTGCTCTCATCCATTACCAGGTTTTCATTCCAACCACAGATTATCTGCCAGATAATTGTATAGTGTATGCCCAGTTTAAGGCATATAGGGCCCGATTCAGAGCTGATCGTTGATGTTCTAAAATGAGAACATCTACGATCAGAATCTCTGACATGTGGGAGGACGGGCTAGTCCGCCCCGTATGTCAGGCCCTACCACCCCCCCCACCCCCCTGTACAGGTGCGTAAGCATCGCACAGTGGCGATGCTTTCACACCCACCGAGTAGCTCCCTGCCTGCGCAGCCTAGCCCATGTTTTGGGTTGCAGTGGCTGCGTGTGATGTCATGCAACCGCCACAGTCCGCCCTATCAATGGTCCGGACACGCCTGCATTGTTCAGACTGCGCCCCCCCCCCCAATGGTGTTCTAACACTGTTGGCACGCCCCCTCCCACCCCGCTTCTGCTTTCACATCTCACTGGTTGCACAGGCGCACTCCACAAAGGGCTTCAAAGTGCGATCGCTGCCATTGCAGCGATTGACTCTGAATGAGGCCCAAATTTTGTACCCGAGATGTGCTATATACCAAGGTTGAAAGAGCAGCATCCCTTTAAGATTAATAATGAACTCCCTTCCTTCTTGGGTGATTTACTGTATATTTTATTTAGTTACTGCCTATCAGGTTTCTATGGGTGTATTTAGGGTGTTATATTAGTGATTATCCCTCGATCCCTTGATTAAGTGTCTCTCTTGGTTCTGAAAAAAAAACCTCCCACCCTTTTTGTTTTGATAGAGTTGATGTTTTTCTGGTTCTGGCACAAAGGGGCAGATGTATTAACCTGGAGAAGGCATAAGGAAGTGATAAACCAGTGCTAACTGCAAGGTGGTAAACGCACCAGCCAATCAACTCCAATATGTAAATTAACAGTTTTGAGCTGATTGGCTGTTTCATTTAATACCTTGCACTTATCACTTCATTATGCCTTCTCCAGGTTAATACATCTGCCCCATAGATTGTAGTTGCTTAGTTATGAGTTCTACTGGGTTTCCTCTCATTTATTTGAATACAAATTTTACATATATATATATATATATATATATATATATATATATATATATAGTGTAGAGATGCCCGGCACTCCCGGTATACTATGGCAAAAACCGGGTGCCCTCCGCAGTCAACAATAATGCAGGAAAGGAAAGAAGCAGCGGCACTCCGTCGGTGTAAACAATCAAATGTGTATTCGAATAAAACACGTAACAGTGGTCACATACAAAACCAACGTTTCGGGGTCCTGAGGGGTTCACGCCTTGACAAAGGGGTCTCAGGACCCCGAAACGTTGGTTTTGTATGTGACCACTGTTATGTGTTTTATTCGAATACACATCTGATTGTTTACACCGACGGAGTGCCGCTGCTTCTTTCCTTTCCTATATATATATATATATATATATATACCAGTGGCCCTGCTAGGATATGACTATTTGGAGGAATATTCAAATTTACTCCTTAGCCCTTATCACAGGTAGACTTCAACATCACAGAGCTTTTGAATTAGCATCCTGAACTATACTTTCACCAGTTTTATCTTGAACCTTATTATTGCCAGATGAATCAAGATATTTAAAGCAAGATTCCAATCAATAATGTTGGAAATTAATCTCTATATATTAATATATAAACAGAATAAAAGTTAAGTTTTAAGTAACTCACCAGTACATTTTCATTTTTATTTTATTTGTTAAAATTTAGAAACTTTTTTTTTCAAACATTTTTTAATTGAGACATCATGGATGAAATATATTGCAATACATCAAACAATCATGTTATAGGAACAAAGAATTGACAATCGTATAATGAAATGCAAACAAGTACAAAGTTGCAATAAAGTACAATCATGCACATCAAAGCAAAAGTTAATATAGTGTATTCAATCACTGACATCCCCATGCCCTTAGCTAAAGGAAACAGACCAGGGACGTGCAGTCAGGGAAAGCAGGGTGTCACAACTGAGGGCCTGAGCTGACGGGAGGCAGCCTCAGTTGTAGGGGCTGAGATGTACCGGAACCTGGGAGGTTGTATCAGACCCCTGGACATGTAAGTAACATAATAACTGCCCGAAGGCGTGACCACGACAACTTAGATAAAAGTCAATGATGTTTATTATGACAACTCCGCATCACAGCAGCAATAAAGGAAAACGTAAAAGTCAGCAAAGAATAAATACAGTTCCTGAGTACTACAGCATGGCAGGAGCCACAGGGCACTGGTAGTGTGAGATAGTTCTTATGATCTTCTAGATGGAAAGTCCTTACCAGGCCCGGCTGTAGCAATGGAGATAACCCAGGATTGTACCAGCTGGTGTTCCAGGAAGAGCTGGGTTGCTGAAGGTAAAACAGCTGCTGTGGATACTGGCTGGAACCAGACTGTTGTTAGCACGGAGTGGATACTGGCTGGAACCAGTTAAATAATAAATGAACTTTGGGAGCGATGAAATGTGAACTGAAATGTAGAACTTGAGAGCGGAGAAATAATAATTCCGGTGGAGAGTGGTAAAGTGTAGAAAGGACACCGGCCCTTTAAGGGAAGCTGTATTCTGCTGGAAGCTGAGGCTGGAAGCAGGTAGTGTTGTAGCTGGAAACAGATGAATCCACAATGGATTGGAGAGTCAGGCTACACCGCAGGTGGAATGCTGGTGCGGGTCTCTATGGTGGAAGTCTTGAGACAGGAGCTGGAACCTGGAAGACAATCATAGAAGAGAGACAAACAGGAACTAGGTTTGACAACCAAAGCACTGACGTCTTCCTTGCTCAGGCACAGCTTACTTATACCTGCAGCAAGGAAGGGGTTGGCTAGGCAATTATGCAAATCAACAATACAAACAGCAGATTGGTGGAAATGATCAGATGACAGAATCCAAGATGGCTGCGCCCATGCAGACACTTGGAGGGAAGTTTGGTTTGTAATCCATGTGGTCTGGGAAACAGTAATGGCGGCGCCGGCCACCGGAGACAGGAGACGCCAGGCTGATAGATGCACATTTAACCACGCGGGCACAGCGGAGGCCGCGGCTGATGAAAACACCACTCTGACACTCTGCATGTGGAAACTCAGGAACAGCGGAATCTGGTCCTGGAACGCTGAGCCCGCCTTAGGAGGCATCTGAAGGGTAAGTAATGGCGTCCAGATACCCGGATCGTGACAGCACCCCCCCCTTTAGGAGTGGCCCCAGGACACTTCTTAGGCTTTAAAGGAAACTTTGCGTGGAAATTTCGGACCAAGGCAGGAGCATGGACGTCAGAGGCATTGGTCCAAGAGCGTTCTTCAGGACCATAGCCCTTCCAGTCAATGAGATACTGAAGTTGACCGTAACGGTGACGTGAGTCCAGGATCTTGGCCACTTCATACTCAACGCCTCGTTGAGTTTGGACTTTCGGAGTTGGTGGAAGTGAGGAATGAAACCGATTCAAGATTAGCGGTTTCAACAGGGAAACATGGAATGTCCTGGGTATTTTTAAGAAGGGAGGTAACTGGAGTCTGTAAGCAACAGGATTGATGACTTGATCAATTTTAAAAGGACCGATGTAGCGAGGTGCAAACTTCATACTGGGAACTCTTAACCTCAAATTCTTCGTGGATAACCATACCCGATCACCCACCTTGAGAGCAGGAACTGCTCGACGCTTCTTATCCGCAAACTTCTTGTACCTGAACGATGCCTTGAGCAGAGCTGATCGTACGCTCTTCCAGATATTGGCAAACTGATGCAAGGTGATATCCACTGCGGGAACAGAAGTTGCTGGAAGCGGTTGTAACTCAGGGACTTTAGGGTGGAATCCAAAGTTGGTGAAGAATGGTGTTGAAGAAGATGAAGAATGATACTGGTTGTTATGACAGAACTCGGCCCAGGGAAGTAATTGAACCCAGTCATCTTGAGAGGAGGACACATAGATGCGGAGGAAGGCCTCCAAGTCCTGATTCACCCTCTCAGTTTGACCATTGGTCTGAGGATGGTAAGCCGTGGAAAACTTTAACTTGACTTGGAGGACTTGACATAAACTTCGCCAGAATTTGGCTGTGAATTGAACTCCTCGATCTGAGATAATTTCTTCTGGAAGACCGTGGAGTCGGAAGATCTCTTGTATGAATACTTGAGCCAACTTGGAAGCTGACGGAAGACCGGTGAGAGGAATGAAGTGTGCCATCTTGGTGAACCGGTCAACTACCACCCAGATGGTATTGAACTTGTTGCACATGGGCAAATCTGTAATAAAATCCATCGACAAATGGGTCCATGGTCGACGGGGAACAGATAGTGGAACCAGTTGCCCCGCAGGCGACTGGCGGGATACTTTATGTTGAGCACACTTTGGGCAAGATGCAATAAACTCCAAAACGTCCTTTTTCAGAGTTGGCCACCAATAGGACCTAGAGATAAACTCCAGGGTTTTTTGGATACCTGTATGTCCGGCAAAACGGGAAGCATGGGCCCAATGCATGAGCTTCTTCCTTAGTGTCGGCTTCACAAAACTTTTCCCTGATGGGGGCGTAGAGTCCATCCCTACCGTGGAGAATGCCAACGGATTTATAATAGGATGCTTGTCTGAAGACTCTGACTCATTTTCTTGCTCCCATGAGCGGGAAAGGGCATCGGCCTTGCGATTCTGAGAGCCCGGACAGAACTGGAGTTTAAAGTCGAACCTGGAAAAGAAAAGTGCCCATCTGGCCTGACGAGGGTTGAGACATTGTGCGCCTTTTAGATATAGAAGGTTCTTGTGGTCTGTAAGGATGGTGATTGAATGAGAAGCTCCCTCCAACAGATATCTCCACTCCTCTAGAGCGAGCTTGATGGCTAGCAACTCCTGGTCGCCAATGGCATAGTTGCGCTCCGCTGGGGAGAACTTCCGTGAGAAGAAACTGCAAGGATGTAAATTACCATCTTTAGCCCTCTGAGATAACACCGCTCCTACTCCAACGGAGGAGGCATCCACCTCTAAGATGAAAGGAGAGTCGACGTCAGGCTGTTTCAGGACAGGTGCAGAGATGAACCTCTGTTTTAAAAGATGAAAAGCTTGCATGGCTTCTTCAGACCACTTGGACGGGTTAGCACCCTTCTTGGTGAAAGCAGTAATAGGCGCCACAATGGTGGAAAAGTCTCGTATAAACTTTCGGTAATAATTGGCGAACCCTAAGAACCTCTGGACCCCTTTGAGGGTTAAGGGTACTGGCCAATTCTGGATTGCTTGTAGTTTCTCAGGATCCATCTCTAGTCCGGAACCGGACACAATGTACCCTAGAAACGGAATGGACTTGACTTCAAAGACGCATTTCTCTAATTTGCAGTAGAGATGATTGACACGGAGACGGGACAGAACCTCCTTTACCCAGAAACGATGTTCCTCTAAATTGTTGGCAAAAATGAGGATATCATCTAGATAGACCACGACATGACGGTATAGAATGTCTCTGAAGATCTCATTGACGAAATGCTGGAAGACAGCTGGAGCATTGCTCAATCCGAAGGGCATGACGAGGTACTCATAATGTCCGTCACGGGTGTTAAATGCGGTCTTCCACTCGTCACCCTCACGGATCCGGATGAGATTGTATGCACCTCTCAGGTCCAGCTTTGTAAAGATGGTAGCTCCGCTAACTCTGTCAAAGAGCTCAGTAATCAGGGGTAAAGGATAGCGGTTCTTGATGGTAATGTCGTTCAAACCTCTGTAGTCGATGCACGGCCGCAGACCACCATCTTTCTTCTTTACAAAAAAGAAGCCTGCGCCGGCTGGAGAAGAAGAAGGTCGAATGAACCCCTTTGCTAGGTTCTCTTTTATGTATTCCTCCATAGAATGCGTCTCGGGGAGAGACAACGGATAAGTTCGGCCTCGAGGTGGAACCTTCCCTGGAACGAGATCAATCGGGCAGTCCCATTCTCTATGAGGGGGAAGGATATCAGCAGAAGCTTTACTGAACACATCCGTGAAATCTTGATATGGAGGAGGTGGAACATCAGACGACCTGGGGGAAGAGGAACAGACAGGCAACACTTTAAACAAACATGTCTTAGTACAGGAGGAACCCCATGCCAGGATTTGCGTAGTCGTCCAATCAATTGTAGGATTGTGAAGACGGAGCCATGGAAGGCCCAGGACCACAGGATGTGTGGCTCTTGGAATCACTAAAAGTGAAATAAGTTCGGAATGAAGAACTCCCACTCTCAGACGAACTGGTAGAGTCCTTAGAGAAATAACTGTATCAAAAATTTTACTGCCATCCACAGCAGTTAAGGAAAAGGACGAAGGAAGTCTCTCGGTGGGTAGGGACCACCGTTTAACATAGGCTTCGGTAATAAAGTTCCCAGCTGCTCCGGAATCCAGGAGGGCAATGACGTTCTGATAACGTTGAGCAACTTGAAGCGAGACTGGGAGGTTACAATCTTGAGGAGATGGAGAGGAGATCATTACTCCTAGCCGGCCCTCTCCTTGGCGAGCTAGGATTTGGAGTTTCCCGGACGTTTGGGACAGGCATTAATGGTGTGAGACGGAGCTGCACAGTACAAACAGAGAAACTCGGAGAGACGTCTTCGGCGCTCAGCAGGAGTTAAACGGGAACGGCCAATTTGCATGGGTTCATCTTTAGTTGGTGACAGTTGGCGAGGAGGAGGAGCAGAAGATTTTGGAGCAGATGATCTTCCACGCTCAGTTGCTCTCTCTCTGAAACGTAAGTCAACTTTCGTACAAAGTGAGATTAACTCATCTAACTTGGAGGGTAAGTCTCTGGTAGCTAACTCATCTTTAATACGCTCGGATAAACCATGCCAGAATGCAGCATACAGGGCCTCGTCGTTCCATGCCAGTTCGGATGCCAGGATCTGGAACTGTATAAGATATTGTCCTACAGTACGTGATCCCTGGCGTAAACGGAGAATCTCAGACGAAGCTGAAGTTACCCGGCCTGGCTCGTCGAAGATGCGCCTGAATGTTGACACGAATGCAGTGTAAGAAGATAGCAGGGTGTCGGACCTCTCCCATAACGGTGATGCCCAATCGAGGGCTGAGCCACTGAGAAGAGAAATAATGTAGGCAATTTTTGTACGGTCACTGGGGAAATTGCCAGGTTGTAGCTCAAACTGAATCTCACACTGGTTGAGAAATCCCCTGCAGAATCTTGGAGATCCGTCAAATTTTGCTGGCGTTGGAAGATGAAGACGTGGAGCAGGAATGGGTAAGGTGGGTGGGGTTATAGCTGGAGTCACTGTGGTTGACGCACCAGACGCGCCTGATCCACGGAGAGTGGTCTGAATCCCATCCAGCCGAGTAGAGAGATCCTGGAGACAGCGGATGATGTGGCCCTGTGCAGCCTCCTGATGTTCTAGTCGGGCTGCCAGTTCTTGCATCGGCCTGGCCGCTTGATCCTGGTCTCCGGCTGGATTCATTAGGTCAGTGCTTACTGTCACAACTGAGGGCCTGAGCTGACGGGAGGCAGCCTCAGTTGTAGGGGCTGAGATGTACCGGAACCTGGGAGGTTGTATCAGACCCCTGGACATGTAAGTAACATAATAACTGCCCGAAGGCGTGACCACGACAACTTAGATAAAAGTCAATGATGTTTATTATGACAACTCCGCATCACAGCAGCAATAAAGGAAAACGTAAAAGTCAGCAAAGAATAAATACAGTTCCTGAGTACTACAGCATGGCAGGAGCCACAGGGCACTGGTAGTGTGAGATAGTTCTTATGATCTTCTAGATGGAAAGTCCTTACCAGGCCCGGCTGTAGCAATGGAGATAACCCAGGATTGTACCAGCTGGTGTTCCAGGAAGAGCTGGGTTGCTGAAGGTAAAACAGCTGCTGTGGATACTGGCTGGAACCAGACTGTTGTTAGCACGGAGTGGATACTGGCTGGAACCAGTTAAATAATAAATGAACTTTGGGAGCGATGAAATGTGAACTGAAATGTAGAACTTGAGAGCGGAGAAATAATAATTCCGGTGGAGAGTGGTAAAGTGTAGAAAGGACACCGGCCCTTTAAGGGAAGCTGTATTCTGCTGGAAGCTGAGGCTGGAAGCAGGTAGTGTTGTAGCTGGAAACAGATGAATCCACAATGGATTGGAGAGTCAGGCTACACCGCAGGTGGAATGCTGGTGCGGGTCTCTATGGTGGAAGTCTTGAGACAGGAGCTGGAACCTGGAAGACAATCATAGAAGAGAGACAAACAGGAACTAGGTTTGACAACCAAAGCACTGACGTCTTCCTTGCTCAGGCACAGCTTACTTATACCTGCAGCAAGGAAGGGGTTGGCTAGGCAATTATGCAAATCAACAATACAAACAGCAGATTGGTGGAAATGATCAGATGACAGAATCCAAGATGGCTGCGCCCATGCAGACACTTGGAGGGAAGTTTGGTTTGTAATCCATGTGGTCTGGGAAACAGTAATGGCGGCGCCGGCCACCGGAGACAGGAGACGCCAGGCTGATAGATGCACATTTAACCACGCGGGCACAGCGGAGGCCGCGGCTGATGAAAACACCACTCTGACACTCTGCATGTGGAAACTCAGGAACAGCGGAATCTGGTCCTGGAACGCTGAGCCCGCCTTAGGAGGCATCTGAAGGGTAAGTAATGGCGTCCAGATACCCGGATCGTGACACAGGGGAGGCAGTGCCTCCCCTGTCATAATGATTAAAATAATAAAAAGAAGATATTTATAACACAGATTCTGTGATAAATATCTTCTTTTATTATTCTAATAATCTTCCCCCTGTTACTATGGCTGTGTGTGATGGTGTGAGGCAGCGGGAGAGGTGCCTCCCGCTACTAACACTAAAAGTCCAGGCAGCGGGGGGCGGGCAGGGGGCAGGGCGCAGCAATGGGCTGGGAAAGCTCATTGAAAATGCAAAGGGAAGCGGCACCTTTACTGGTGCCTCAATGACAGGGGCGTGCATTCAGCCCCGATGAATGCACACCCCTGTCATTCCCCCAGATGTGATTGGCCCAGCGGATCCACTGGATCCGCTGGCCAGGGGCGGATTGGGACGCCGGATCAGTTTCCAGTTTGCTGATCCCTACGGCCCCGCAAGGTTGGTTCTAAATCCTAGTGGGAGAAGTGTCCCCTCAGTGGCCTTCACTCACCCCTGTGTCTGGCCAGTTTCCGCGATCTGGCAGCGTTGGGAGCAGTGGCGGCCCGACGCATACCCACCGCTGCGAGATTCAGCTCACTGCAGTGACCTCCTGCCACTGGGGAGCTGTGAAAGTACGTCCCCGTCCGGCGGCATGCCCGCGATGGGCTGTCAGCAGGGAGGGAGAGATCCTCCCGGCTCCCCGCTCGAAGCTGCTCCCGCACTGCCAGAAGGCTGTCAGCCCTGCACAGTGGCGCTGTCTGTTTGCTGCTGACACATGGGGGAACACTGTGCAGGGCTGACAGCTTCCTACCTACCCCGCTGCTGCTACTACAATCGGGTAGGGGGGAGGGAGGGCAGAGTACTGAGATAGCTGCAGCACCAGCAGCTAGCTATATAACTCAGGCTGCATAAGAGGGGCCAAATGTTTTTAATGCTGCATTATTAATAATAAATTACCCTTTCCCACTGTTTTTGCTTCCCAGCGGCAGAGGTCGTTGCAGGGAACTGATCCGGTCCGGCATTCCAGAAACTGGTCCGGTCTCACCGAATCCCCATCGCTGCTGACAGTGAGTGAGTCACCGTCACTCACTGTAAAGCACTGCGGCCGCCCTCCCGCCTTGTATACAGGCTGCTCTCATGCCCTCTCTAACAAGGCCGCCTGGCTCACGCTGCTATCCGGGCTGCAGGTACCATGATCACGGCGGGCACCATATACAGAAGTCAGAGAAGGTCAGAGCCACCATGTCTCTCTCTGTCTGTCTCTCTTCTCTCTCCCCTTCTCTTGCTTCCCCCCTCTCTGTCTCTCACCCCCTCTATCTCATCCCCTCTCTCCCACCCCTCTCTCTGTCTCTCTCTCTCATCCCCTCTCTCTGTCTCTCTCTCTCTCACCCCCCTCTCTCTCACGCGTCTCTCTGTCTTTCCCTCTCTCTAACCCCCTTCTCTCTCTCCCATCTCCCCTCTCTCTCGCCCCGCTCTCTCTCTCTCTCCACCCCCAGTGTTCTTGTCAATAGTTATGCCATTTATAAATAAGCCTAATTTATCTAGTCATTGGCAGTTCTAGGGGTGGGCAACGTGTAATTAGTATAAGGGGCTATACCATGGCATTATGTGTAAAAGAAGCTCTACTGTAGTGTAACGTGTAAGCTAACGGATGCTACTGTGCAGTATAATGTGACTAGCGGAGGCTCCTGTGCAGTATAATGTGACTAGCGGAGGCTACTGTGCAGTATAATGTGACTAGCGGAGGCTACTGTGCAGTATAATGTGACTAGCGGAGGCTACTGTGCAGTATAATGTGACTAGCGGAGGCTACTGTGCAGTATAATGTGACTAGCGGAGGCTACTGTGCAGTATAATGTGACTAGCGGAGGCTACTGTGTGGTATAATGTCTCTAGCGGAGGCTACTGTGCGGTGTAATGTCACTAGCGGAGGCTACTGTGCAGTGTAATGTGACTAGTGGAGGCTACTGTGCAGTATAATGTGACTAGCGGAGGCTACTGTGCAGTATAATGTGACTAGCGGAGGCTACTGTGCGGTATAATGTGACTAGCGGAGGCTACTGTGCGGTATAATGTGACTAGCGGAGGCTACTGTGCAGTATAATGTGACTAGCGGTGGCTACTGTGCAGTATAATGTGACTAGAGGAGGCTACTGTGCAGTATAATGTGACTAGCCGAGGCTACTGTGCGGTATAATGTGTCTAGCGGAGGCTACTGTGCGGTGTAATGTCACTAGCGGAGGCTACTGTGCGGTGTAATGTGACTAGCGGAGGCTACTGTGCAGTATAATGTGACTAGCGGAGGCTACTGTGCGGTGTAATGTGACCAGCGGAGGCTACTGTGCAGTATAATGTGACTAGCGGAGGCTACTGTGCGGTATAATGTGACTAGCGGAGGCTACTGTGCAGTATAATGTGACTAGCGGAGGCTACTGTGCGGTATAATGTGACTAGCGGAGGCTACTGTGCAGTATAATGTGACTAGTGGAGGCTACTGTGCGGTATAATGTGACTAGCGGAGGCTACTGTGCGGTATAATGTGTCTAGCGGAGGCTACTGTGCGGTGTAATGTCACTAGCGGAGGCTACTGTGCAGTATAATGTGACTAGCGGAGGCTACTGTGCAGTATAATGTGACTAGCGGAGGCTACTGTGCGGTATAATGTGACTAGCGGAGGCTACTGTGCAGTATAATGTGACTAGCGGAGGCTACTGTGCGGTATAATGTGACTAGCGGAGGCTACTGTGCAGTATAATGTGACTAGCGGAGGCTACTGTGCAGTATAATGTGACTAGCGGAGGCTACTGTGCAGTATAATGTTACTAGCGGAGGCTACTGTGCAGTATAATGTGACTAGCGGAGGCTACTGTGCAGTATAATGTGTCTAGCGGAGGCTACTGTGCGGTGTAATGTCACTAGCGGAGGCTACTATGCAGTGTAATGTGACTAGCGGAGGCTACTGTGTGCTGTGATGTGACTAGCGGAGGCTACTGTGCAGTGTAATGTGACTAGCGGAGGCTTCTGTGTGGTGTAATGTGACTAGCGGGTGCAACTGTGCTGTGTAATGTGACTAGCGGACGCTACTGTGCGGTGTAATGTGAGTAACTGATGCTATTGTGAGGTGTAATATGAATTGGTACTATTCAGTGGTCACGCCTCTTACCCATGAAACCACGCCAGTACATATTGCACTAAGGGGCGCCAAAATATAATTTTGCTTACTAAAAAAAATTTGACTCGGGCCGGCCCTGGTTGGAAGACAGCATACGCAGAAGCTTTATTATGCTCAGATGTGCAGCGTTACCTCCCATTCCTCAGCACTCACAAGGCAGGAGGTCTCCACTACCACCAATAAACCAGTGTCTTGGGACTGTGCTGCAGCGTCCATGGCAAACAATCTCACTGCAGCGCAGGCTCAGTGTCTGCCTGCGCTGCATGTAGGAAAGTAGGGGAGGGCCCCAGGGAGAGTAGTGCGGCTGATGCCTGCCTCAGCCGCCACGCTGAACAACTTCCGCCAAATTGCCAGGCAGTGCGTCTGGCCTGGCTGTTCCTAACTCCATTCACCCTCTCCCTGGCCGGCCAGATTTTACTGGGGGGATGCAGCCTTGTAGTCCATAAGTAAAATCTGTCAGTCCTAGTGACCTTTACACAACATATGGAGGTATCCTATTACCCACGGTCATTGATCGCGGGTAATTGTGTTTCCAGTGGGCTATTCAATTAGCTCTGATAAGCCTGTGTGAGACATGGCTTATAAGGTTTTTTTTTTTCATCTACCTCCCCACAATGACTAATTAAGCAGTCCCCGCACACACTACACTACCACCACCACCCAGCACACATTATATGCCACTTTATCCACCCCCCACCCCAGCACACACTAATATTCCACTCACTTTATCCCCCCACCCCAGCACACACTAATATTCCACTTTATCCCCCCACCCCAGCACACAGTAACATACTAGTTTATCCCCACCACCCCAGCACACAGTAACAAACCAGCTTATTCCCCCCCCCCCCGGCCCCAGTACACAGTAATATTTCAGTTTATCCCCCCTCACCCCAGCACACAGTAATATACCAGTATATCCCCCCCCCCCCGACCCCAGTACACAGTAATATTTCAGTTTATCCCCCCCCACCCCAGTACACACTAACATACCAGTTTATCCCCCCGACCCCAGTACAGTAATATTCCACCCCTCCCATCCCAGCACACAGTAACATACCAGTCCCTCCCCTCTGACCCCAGTACACAGTAATATTTCACTTTTTCTCCCCCCCACCCCAGCACACAGTAACATACCAGTTCTCCCCCCCACCACCCCTGCACACAGTAACATACCAGTTCTCCCCCCCCACCCCAGTACACAGTAATATTTCACTTTATCTCCCCCCCACCCCAGCACACAGTAACATACCAGTTCTCCCCCCCCACCCCAGTACACAGTAATATTTCACTTTATCCCCACCCCACCCCAGCACACAGTAACATACCAGCCCCCACCCCAGTACACAGTAATATTTCACTTTATCAACACCCCACCCCAGCACACAGTAACATACCAGTTCTCCCCCCCCCCCAACCCCAGTACACAGTAATATTTCACTTTATCCCAACCCCAGCACACAGTAACATACCAGCCCCCACCCCAGTACACAGTAATATTTAACTTTATCTCCCCCCCAGCACACAGTAACATACCAGTCCCCAACCCAGTACACAGTAATATTTCACTTTATCTCTCCCTCCCCCCCAGCACACAGTAACATACTAGTCCCCCCCCACCCCAGCACACAGTAACATACCAGTCCCCAACTCAGTACACAGTAATATTTCACTTTATCTCTCCCTCCCCCCCAGCACACAGTAACATACCAGTCGTCCCACCCACCTCAGCACACAGTAACATACCAGTCCCCAACCCAGTACACAGTAATATTTCACTTTATCTCTCCCTCCCCCCCAGCACACAGTAACATACCAGTCGTCCCACCCACCCCAGCACACAGTAACATACCAGTCCCCAACCCAGTACACAGTAATATTTCACTTTATCTCTCCCTCCCCCCCAGCACACAGTAACATACCAGTCGTCCCACCCACCCCAGCACACAGTAACATACCAGTCCCCAACCCAGTACACAGTAATATTTCACTTTATCTCTCCCTCCCCCAGCACACAGTAACATACCAGTCCCCCCCATTCATCCTCTCCCTGGCTGGCCAGATTTTACTGGGGGGATGCAGCCCTGTAGTCCATAAATAAAATCTGTCAGTCCTAGTGACCTTTACACAACATATGGAGGTATCCTATTACCCACGGTCATTGATCGCGGGTAATTGTGTCTCCTGGGGGCTATTCAATTAGCTCTGATAAGCCTGTGCGAGACATGGCTTATAAGGTTTTTTTTTTCTTTTCATCTACCTCCCCACAATGACTAATTAAGCAATGAATCCCCCCTCCCCACACGCTACACCACAGCTACCCTGCAGCCCAGTCCCCGCACACACTACACTACCACCACCACCCAGCACACATTATATGCCACTTTATCCACCCCCCGCCCCAGCACACACTAATATTCCACTTTATCCCCCCACCCCAGCACACACTAATATTCCACTTTATCCCCCCGCCCCAGCACACACTAATATTCCACTTTATCCCCCCACCCCAGCACACAGTAACATACTAGTTTATCCCCACCACCCCAGCACACAGTAACATACCATCTTATCCCCCCCCCTCCCCCCCCGGTCCCAGTACACAGTAATATTTCAGTTTAGCCCCGTCACCCCAGCACACAGTAATATACGAGTATATCCCCCCCCCCGACCCCAGTACACAGTAATATTTCAGTTTACCCCCCCCCACCCCAGCACACACTTAACATACCAGTTTATCCTCCCCGACCCCAGTACAGTAATATTCCACTTTATACCCCTCCCATCCCAGCACACAGTAACATACCAGTCCCTCCCCTTCGACCCCAGTACACAGTAATATTTCACTTTATCTCTCCCTCCCCCCCAGCACACAGTAATATACCAGTCCCCCCCCCACCCCAGCACACAGTAACATACCAGTCCCGACGGTGTGACAGGCGAAGGCTGCGGCAGCTGGCACCAACACTGCGCATCAGCAAGGTACAGTAGCAGAGCAGGGAGAGCGTCTTTAGTGTCAGGCGCCTCCCTGCTTTGCGGACCTTGCTGAGCGGCTAGCGCCGGCACTGGCACCGTGTCCCCTCGCATCGCTCGCTTCGCTTGCCAAGCTTCAGGCAAGGTGCCTCGCTCCACTACCGCTGCGCCCGGCACAGGTTACTTTTCCCAATCGTAAAGTCTGAAAAAGTTCAAAAAAACCCCAAAAAACTCATGTCGACCTTTTCCAATGTCGGCCTTGTTCACATCGACCTAATGACCGTGTCGACCTAGTGACCATGTCAACCTAATGCATGTCGACCAATAGTGGTCGACCTAATGACTGTCAACCTAAGTGTGGTCGACCTAATGACCGTCCCCCGTTTATAGTGAATAGATTTGTGCAAGAATACACCCATAATATTACATGACAATAAAATGTTTAATCACTCACAGCTCTCGTAAGCACTGCTTCCCCTAAAAGGCATATAAAACAGTGACATGTTTAAGACAAAATAAACCAAAATATAATATTAATTCTTTTTTCGATGAGCGCTGTGCTTCCCAAATCTCGTCTCACTGGGATATTTCCTTATCCATAATCATGAAAACAAAATAAAAAATAGACAAAATACTGTAGTGTAATATTGACACAATAAAAATACCCAAGTGTCCAATATAAAAGTATTCTTTAATTGTTGCTTCCCCCATTATTCAATTAGCGTGCTCAGCTGTTCTCACTAGCTCCATGTAATTAGAAGGCATATCCCAGGATCTTTAAACTTTTCCCTTCAATTATCCTTTTGATGGTAATTTGACTCCATGTAGATACCATAAAAGAGAATAAAAACTCCAGACCGTTTTGTTCATTCAGTACTTAAAATGTTACATCTAATAGTTTCACTTTAAATAATTAAACCTCTAACACTTTATACAAAATTATGCTTTTAGCCTTTCCAGACTCAGGACCAGATAAACAGACACATCCAGTGTCGGCTGCTGCCTCTGCACCAAAGACTGCAGGGAGGAGCCAACCAGCACATATGAACATACATGTGAAGTTGTATGTAACATATGGGCTGGCTTCCTCACCCAGGGATCAGCAGCCACCTTAGGCAAACACAGCGGAGGGGGGGGGGGGGGGTGTTTGGTTGCCTGGAAACCCCCCTCCTCTTGGCAAGTGGTTACATTTTTGGCAACAACAGCATAAACTCCAACATTTTACATATAACAATCGGTACAAACTCGAAAAGTGGGCGTGGTCACAGGTAAAGGGGCGTAGCCACACCCCTTTTCCTATACTTTCAATGGAGGTTTGGAGAGCCAAAAATCGGTACAGACCATAAAAAAAGGTACTGTACCTGGTAAAAAGGTACAGTTGGAGGGTATGCAACAGTATTGGTACTGTATACAGGCCCTCATTCAGCTTGGATCGCAGATCACTGAAAATCGCAAACAAGCACTCTCAATCAGTGCACTGGACCAGAGACTTGTTTGATACGGCCTATACTATAGACAATATATAGTGTAAAATATTAATACTGTATTCAATACATTATCTAGTGTATAAAAAGACCATTGTTTACATTAATGTCCAGGGTTGGTACTAGGTTTTTCTATAGCCCTTCCCTACCCCCAGACTCCCGCACTTGCTCCAATGTTCCTCAAAGAGGGAGATTGCGGATTGCATTTGGAAGCCCCCCTCTAGAAATCCTGCATTTGACACTGGACGCCGCACACACGGATCACAGGGGCACATTGCTCCGCCTGTCAATCTTGAATAAGCCGGCCCCCAGACTCCAGTGAAAACAGCCAATGGGAGTCTGGGGGCAGGCTTATTGAAGATAGGCTGAGCACAGCGTGCCTGTGTTCTGTGCGATCCGTTGGGATCTGTTTGGATTCTGGCGTCGGTCACATGCTAACCGCATCCCCACATCTGCATTTGCCCCAGTGTGCACTGCTAGATATTGTGTCTCTGTTGGTGTGCTTGATTCCTGGTAGGCAATGACATCTCTCCTCCTAAATAATGTCAATATACCAGAAAAGGAATGAGTGCTTTAATTTGAGAAAAATGACAAAACACTAAAAACTATTTTTATTTTTATTTATTTTTATTTTTATTTGGGAATGTGCCTTGTACTGTATTGTATTATCACAGGGAAGATTTTTGATTTAAGCATATTTGTAACTCCATGTAACAAAATGCCAAATTCTATAAAACTTTGTTGCTGTAATGCATTTTCAGAAGATATATTTTGTTACTTCTGCACAAATCTATACTGTCCTTTACTTTCCGAAGGGACAGCCATTTTTCTCTCTTCAGTCTCTAGCACATTTTTCTTCAAGACATGTTACAGCCTGAAGCAAACGATAAATTGTACACTACATAAAAGGAATCTAGTTTACAATAAAAGAGTGAAAGAGAGATATTTTCATTTATTTGGTGTCTTAATTCACAGGGACACAACATCCTAGGATAATGACATTTTTGGGTGAAGTTGAAGATCAGAAAGCTATAGTAGTATAGATATTTTTATTTTTTATTACATAAGTCCTGGCATTTAAAGCACAAAGGCTCGACTGCATCTGGCTACTGGCACAGACCCCTCCCCTTACTATGCCTGACTCCTCCCTACTTCTTAGTCTATGCTCTTACAAATATAATATTAGAACAACATAAACACGTAGAGATATAGTTATGTGACTGGCGGACAACTACTGTACATTCCAAACCCTTAAAATACTGACAGTCAGCATGCCGACTAGCAGGGACTATTCCCACTCATGGGTTTCCACGACACCCATAGAGTGGGAGTAAAACCTGTGGTGAGCGCATCATTCTCTGTATTAAAACACGCATATCAGAGCTCATCCTGAAGAGGACTGCTTGAGGAAAGAAGCTTTTGAGGCTTCTGTTGGATCTGGAGAGGATGGCCTTGTGTCTTCTGCCAGATGGCAGCAGGTTGAGCGTGCCGTGGGTAGGGTGAAGTGGGTCCTTAACTATTCTAGTTGCCAGTTTTTTAGCTCTAGACAGATACAGATAATGGACAGGGGGAAGGTCCGCTCCCATGATCTTCTCTGCAGACCTGACCACGTTTTGGAGCCTGCGTTTATCTCTCTCGCTGGTGGAACTATACCAGATGATTATCGAGGAGCACAGCACAGATTCTATGATTGCAGAGTAGAAGAAGAGCAGGAGATTCTGTGGGATATTGAACTTCTTAAGTTGCCTTAGGAAGAACAGCCTCTGCTCCGCCTTTCCGATGATGGCCTTTGCATTGGCCCCCATTTGAGATCTCGGGAGATTGTGGTCCCCAGGAACTTGAAGGAGCCCACTAGCGACACCATGCTGTCGGCTATGATTAGTGGGGGAACTCCAACTGGCTTCTACCATCTCGACAGTTTTAAGTGGTTTGAGCTTGAGGTTGTTGCAGCTACACCACCGGGCCAGCCGGTCCACTTCCTGTCTGTACGCCGATTAGCCCCATCCTTTATGAGGCCGATGATGGTGGTGTCATCGGCAAATTTTATGATCTTAACTGACTGCGACTCGGAGGAGCAGTCATTGGTATACAGAGAGAAGAGCAGGGGTGAGAGGACACAGCCCTGAGAGGCCCCAGTACTGATGGACAGTGCTTGGGAGGAGAATTCTCCTGCTTTGACCACCTGTTTTTTATGTCAGGAAGTCTACAATTCAGGAACAGGTAGCTTCTGGGACCCCTTGGAGGAGAAGTTTGGGGTAGGGGATGCTGGGGACAATTGTATTGAAGGCTAAGCTGAAGTTGACAAACAGGACCCTCGCATAGGTACTGGGCATGTCCAGATGCTGCAGAATGTAGTGCAGGCCCAGGTTGACAGCATCCTCAATGCACCGATTTGCTTGATAGGCGAACTGAAGGGGGTCTAATTGGGGGCCGGTCACAACTTTTAGGTGGTTCAGTATAAGGCGCTCGAACACTTTCATGACCACAGATGTCAAAGCTATCGGCCTGTAGTCATTTAGGCTTGTGATGGTAGGTTTCTTTTGGACCAGAACAATTGTGGAGCTTTTGAGGCAGAAGGGAACGTTGCACAGTTCTAGTGATTTGTTGAAAATCTGGAGACATGGGGGCAAGTTGACCAGCACATGATCTCAGGGCGCATGGTAACACTTCATCAGAACCTGGAGCCTTCCTGGGATTGACCCTCTTGAGCATGTCTTCCACCTCCGCGCTGACAACCTGCAATACCTGGGGTTGGCAACCTGAGGGGAGGTCAGTGACGTGAAGGTGGTTTGGTTTGCAGGGGTCATCTTTGTCAAACCTGCAATAGAAGAGGTTCAGCTCATCTGTTAGCTTCTGGTGCATGGCAGAGAGCTTAGGTGTTTTCTTGTAGTTGGTGATGGCCTGTAATCCTTCCCATATGGATACAGGGTCATTGGTTGAGAGATCGTTTGCCAGCTTGTCCGAGAAAAGCTTTTTAGCCAGCCTGATTCCTTTTGTTAGAGAGTTCTTATCGTGGTTGAAAAGTGCTCTGTCGACGCTGCTGTATGCCTTCTCTTTGGCCCGGTGAAGATGCCTGAGCTGGGCGTTGAACCATGGTTGTTGTTGTTGTAGATGTGATAAAGTAGGTCTTGGTAGGTACACACGTGTCCTCGCAGAATCTGATGTAGGATGTTATGGTGTCAGGTCGTTCAGATCGTTTGCTGTAGCTTAAAAAAAAAAAAAAACAGTCCGTGCAGTTGAAACAGGCATGGAACTTCAGCCTAGCCTCGTTGGTCCATTTCTTGACCGTTCTGACTACAGGCTTAGCCGCTTTCAGCTTCTGTGTATATATGGGGAGAAGGTGGACAAGGCAGTGGTCAGATAGACCAAGAGCAGCACGAGGAATTGACTGGAAGGCATACTTGAGGGTGGTGTAGCAGTGGTCCAGGATGCACCCTTCCCTGGTGGGGCACATCACTTGTTGTTTGAACTTAGGTAGTTCCTGACTTAGGTTGGTCCTGTTGAAGTCGCCCAGCACGAGAAGCAGAGTGTCCGGGTGTATTTGCTCTATGTCTGATATGCAGGCGGCCAGGTGATGCAAGGCTTCAGTAGCGCAGGCTTGCGCGGGGGGGGGGGGGGATTGTACACTCCCACAAGGACTATTGAGGCAAATTCCCGGGGGGAGTAGAAGGGGTTGCAGTTGATACAAAGAGCATTGGTACCCCCCTACACATTTTAAGGTAGGGAGAGCGTGTACCCAAAAAAAAAAAGTGAAGTCTTATTGGGAAAAGGCGTGACCACATGATAGTACTGCCAATCCAACCTTAGTCACATTACACTGCACAGTAGTGCCCCTTATTCACGTTATGCCACACAGTAGGGCCATTCGTGTTAGACCATGCTGTAGTAGTGCCCTTTATAACACATTATGCCACCCAGTAGTAGTGCCTTTTATAACACATTATGCCACCCAGTAGTAGTACCCTTTATAACACAGTATGCCATACACAGTTATCTCCTTTACAAATTATGCCACACACAGTAATGCTCCTTACACATTATGACACATAGCTTTCAATCTCTGTTCAAGCAGCATCAACACCACCTTTAATCTAGATAGATTTGTAGTTCACTGTGGATAGATTTGCTCAGTTTCGTTGTTCTCTGTGGTTGGAAGGAACCTTCTTAGACAGGAAAATGGACAAAAATATGCAACTGCTTAAGTTTTATTCTATTAAAGTAGAATGAGGTAGTAATGAAACACTTTTAAGACAATTCTCAGATCAATAGTACCATTCTAGTGCAATTTACTTGTTCACCCTAATCAGAATAATGAATCCACAATATTTGTTGGGGTGTCGCCACCTCACTGAAGCTGACCTGTTGCCTAGTGGTAGTCAACACAACATGAACATCATATACTGTAGTATAAGTATCACAATGGGGACATCACAGAATATATACCTCACACAATACGTAAATATCCAAATAACATAACCTTTCAGGTACTCAATATTATTATTGTCCCATTCAAACGGGTTCTGTTACCCAACCTGTGCACAGGGTTTCGGCTTTACTGGGGTGAGTGACTTCTCACCTTCAACACTGGCTGGTGATTCCTACACACTATGGGTGTCCTTAGGTAGGAAGTAAACAATGAGTCCAGGGCTTAAAGTAGTTAATTTGTGGGAGACCTGAGGCTGGTGATTTGAAGACACATAAGTAGTGGATGTAATATAGTTTGTACCACAAGAGGGCACTGTCTTTTGCATCTTTATGCTGCAGGATTGAGTCTCTCACTCTCCCTGGGTCAAGGTCCTACTAGGAAGAATTCACAAACAATAGGTAGCTAAAATCCCCTTGCTAAAAGCTGCTTGCTGTTCCAATACTGTGCAATGTGGGGTCTCTCTTATAGTTCCTGTCTACCATGGACTGGCTGGAATAACAGTCTATGGGTTGTGCCTCCTACACCTGAACTTGTTTGAGGCAGTCCTGTCCGGGTGAACAAGGGAATGGATGGGCTGATAACCATGCCATGTATGTCTTAACTGCGGGCACTGATGAGTATGGCATTCAGAATGTGCTCCCCTTTCTGAGTTAGGGGAGGGGATGCGAGGTCGCACCGTAATAAGGCACTTCTTCCCCTTGCAGGATCACTATCAGATTCCCTGAATTGGCCACTGGCCTTCAATCATGGTTTTGCAGCCCACTGCAATCAATATGGTTCCACTCTGCACGCGGCGATACCCGCTGGCTTCTCCAATACGCGGCTTCAGTCTGCCCCTGCTGCACACCGCTGACCTCTCCAATGCAGCACTTTACAAAGAACATTTAGCCATTCCCCAGTGGAGCTTACGCTCTATATTCCCTACCACAGGTACAAGCAAACACATTCATGCTAGGGAAAATTTAGGAACCAATTAAACTATCAATATATTTTCGGATTATGAAAGGAAACCGGAGTACCCAGAGAAAACCCATGCAAGTACAGGGAGAATATACAAACTTCACACAGTTAAGACCATGGTGGGAATTGAACCCATGACCTGATTGCTGTGAGGCAGTATTGCTAACCATTACACCATCCATGCTGCCTTTAAAATCATCCTGTAGGCAACTGGCAGCTATCTAGTAACTGACAGCCTGCCGGGAGTATTCAGACAGGCCAACACTCAGACATTTTCAGAAGAGATCAGTGAAAATCGCAAGGAAAGATAGTCGATATTGCACGCTGTGTACACAGCTTTCGATACCGATGCGCGCTTCCGTGGGGTCAGTATCGCAAGAAAAAATAGACTGTGCAGGGAAGGCAATTTTGAATATCTAGTATAAAGTATAGTCAAAATCACACATAGCCAATATCTCAAGTAAAGATAGTCAAAATCAGAGATAGTCAATATCAAACCATGTGTATGCACCTTTACAACCGATATAGGTGTGGCTTAATAATAATGAGACTGATGCTATATTTTATGTTTGGTTGCATTAAGTACATTTTAACTTCATTCCCCTTCTATGTACTCCTCTTCTGCATCCACACCACTGCATTCCTATTTTCCGTTGATCAAAGCCGTGCTGTAACTCATTATCTGTCTGGGAAACAAACAAGTCACATGGTGCTAGATCTGGTGAGTATGGATGGTGTTCTAGCTAGAGATGAGCGCCTGAAATTTTTCGGGTTTTGTGTTTTGGTTTTGGGTTCGGTTCCGCGGCCGTGTTTTGGGTTCGAACGCGTTTTGGCAAAACCTCACCGAATTTTTTTTGTCGGATTCGGGTGTGTTTTGGATTCGGGTGTTTTTTTAAAAAAACACTAAAAAACAGCTTAAATCATAGAATTTGGGGGTCATTTTGATCCCAAAGTATTATTAACCTCAAAAACCATAATTTACACTCATTTTCAGTCTATTCTGAATACCTCACACCTCACAATATTATTTTTAGTCCTAAAATTTGCACCGAGGTCGCTGTGTGAGTAAAATAAGCGACCCTAGTGGCCGACACAAACACCGGACACATCTAGGAGTGGCACTGCAGTGTCACGCAGGATGTCCCTTCCAAAAAACCCTCCCCAAACAGCACATGACGCAAATAAAAAAAGAGGCGCAATGAGGTAGCTGTGTGAGTAAGATTAGCGACCCTAGTGGCCGACACAAACACCGGGCCCATCTAGGAGTGGCACTGCAGTGTCACGCAGGATGGCCCTTCCAAAAAACCCTCCCCAAACAGCACATGACGCAAAGAAAAAAAGAGGCGCAATGAGGTAGCTGTGTGAGTAAGATTAGCGACCCTAGTGGCCGACACAAACACCGGGCCCATCTAGGAGTGGCACTGCAGTGTCACGCAGGATGTCCCTTCCAAAAAACCCTCCCCAAACAGCACATGACGCAAAGAAAAAAAGAGGCGCAATGAGGTAGCTGTGTGAGTAAGATTAGCGACCCTAGTGGCCGACACAAACACCGGGCCCATCTAGGAGTGGCACTGCAGTGTCACGCAGGATGTCCCTTCAAAAAAACCCTCCCCAAACAGCACATGACGCAAAGAAAAAAAGAGGCGCAATGAGGTAGCTGACTGTGTGAGTAAGATTAGCGACCCTAGTGGCCGACACAAACACCGGGCCCATCTAGGAGTGGCACTGCAGTGTCACGCAGGATGTCCCTTCCAAAAAACCCTCCCCAATCAGCACATGATGCAAAGAAAAAGAAAAGAAAAAAGAGGTGCAAGATGGAATTGTCCTTGGGCCCTCCCACCCACCCTTATGTTGTATAAACAAAACAGGACATGCACACTTTAACCAACCCATCATTTCAGTGACAGGGTCTGCCACACGACTGTGACTGATATGACGGGTTGGTTTGGACCCCCCCCAAAAAAGAAGCAATTAATCTCTCCTTGCACAAACTGGCTCTACAGAGGCAAGATGTCCACCTCATCTTCACCCTCCGATATATCACCGTGTACATCCCCCTCCTCACAGATTATCAATTCGTCCCCACTGGAATCCACCATCTCAGCTCCCTGTGTACTTTGTGGAGGCAATTGCTGCTGGTCAATGTCTCCGCGGAGGAATTGATTATAATTCATTTTAATGAACATCATCTTCTCCACATTTTCTGGATGTAACCTCGTACGCCGATTGCTGACAAGGTGAGCGGCGGCACTAAACACTCTTTCGGAGTACACACTTGTGGGAGGGCAACTTAGGTAGAATAAAGCCAGTTTGTGCAAGGGCCTCCAAATTGCCTCTTTTTCCTGCCAGTATAAGTACGGACTGTGTGACGTGCCTACTTGGATGCGGTCACTCATATAATCCTCCACCATTCTATCAATGTTGAGAGAATCATATGCAGTGACAGTAGACGACATGTCTGTAATCGTTGTCAGGTCCTTCAGTCCGGACCAGATGTCAGCATCAGCAGTCGCTCCAGACTGCCCTGCATCACCGCCAGCGGGTGGGCTCGGAATTCTGAGCCTTTTCCTCGCACCCCCAGTTGCGGGAGAATGTGAAGGAGGAGATGTTGACAGGTCGCGTTCCGCTTGACTTGACAATTTTGTCACCAGCAGGTCTTTCAACCCCAGCAGACTTGTGTCTGCCGGAAAGAGAGATCCAAGGTAGGCTTTAAATCTAGGATCGAGCACGGTGGCCAAAATGTAGTGCTCTGATTTCAACAGATTGACCACCCGTGAATCCTTGTTAAGCGAATTAAGGGCTGCATCCACAAGTCCCACATGCCTAGCGGAATCGCTCCCTTTTAGCTCCTTCTTCAATGCCTCCAGCTTCTTCTGCAAAAGCCTGATGAGGGGAATGACCTGACTCAGGCTGGCAGTGTCTGAACTGACTTCACGTGTGGCAAGTTCAAAGGGCATCAGAACCTTGCACAACGTTGAAATCATTCTCCACTGCACTTGAGACAGGTGCATTCCACCTCCTATATCGTGCTCAATTGTATAGGCTTGAATGGCCTTTTGCTGCTCCTCCAACCTCTGAAGCATATAGAGGGTTGAATTCCACCTCGTTACCACTTCTTGCTTCAGATGATGGCAGGGCAGGTTCAGTAGCTTTTGGTGGTGCTCCAGTCTTCTGTACGTGGTGCCTGTACGCCGAAAGTGTCCCGCAATTTTTCTGGCCACCGACAGCATCTCTTGCACGCCCCTGTCGTTTTTTAAAAAATTCTGCACCACCAAATTCAAGGTATGTGCAAAACATGGGACGTGCTGGAATTTGCCCATATTTAATGCACACACAATATTGCTGGCGTTGTCCGATGCCACAAATCCACAGGAGAGTCCAATTGGGGTAAGCCATTCCGCGATGATCTTCCTCAGTTGCCGTAAGAGGTTTTCAGCTGTGTGCGTATTCTGGAAAGCGGTGATACAAAGCGTAGCCTGCCTAGGAAAGAGTTGGCGTTTGCGAGATGCTGCTACTGGTGCCGCCGCTGCTGTTCTTGCGGCGGGAGTCCATACATCTACCCAGTGGGCTGTCACAGTCATATAGTCCTGACCCTGCCCTGCTCCACTTGTCCACATGTCCGTGGTTAAGTGGACATTGGGTACAACTGCATTTTTTAGGACACTGGTGAGTCTTTTTCTGACGTCCGTGTACATTCTCGGTATCGCCTGCCTAGAGAAGTGGAACCTAGATGGTATTTGGTAACGGGGGCACACTGCCTCAATAAATTGTCTAGTTCCCTGTGAACTAACGGCGGATACCGGACGCACGTCTAACACCAACATAGTTGTCAAGGCCTCAGTTATCCGCTTTGCAGTAGGATGACTGCTGTGATATTTCATCTTCCTCGCAAAGGACTGTTGAACAGTCAATTGCTTACTGGAAGTAGTACAAGTGGGCTTACGACTTCCCCTCTGGGATGACCATCGACTCCCAGCGGCAACAACAGCAGCGCCAGCAGCAGTAGGCGTTACACGCAAGGATGCATCGGAGGAATCCCAGGCAGGAGAGGACTCGTCAGAATTGCCAGTGACATGGCCTGCAGGACTATTGGCATTCCTGGGGAAGGAGGAAATTGACACTGAGGGAGTTGGTGGGGTGGTTTGCGTGAGCTTGGTTACAAGAGGAAGGGATTTACTGGTCAGTGGACTGCTTCCGCTGTCACCCAAAGTTTTTGAACTTGTCACTGACTTATTATGAATGCGCTGCAGGTGACGTATAAGGGAGGATGTTCCGAGGTGGTTAACGTCCTTACCCCTACTTATTACAGCTTGACAAAGGGAACACACGGCTTGACACCTGTTGTCCGCATTTCTGGTGAAATACCTCCACACCGAAGAGCTGATTTTTTTGGTATTTTCACCTGGCATGTCAACGGCCATATTCCTCCCACGGACAACAGGTGTCTCCCCGGGTGCCTGACTTAAACAAACCACCTCACCAACAGAATCCTCCTTGTCAATTTCCTCCCCAGCGCCAGCAACACCCATATCCTCCTCATCCTGGTGTACTTCAACACTGACATCTTCAATCTGACTATCAGGAACTGGACTGCGGGTGCTCCTTCCAGCACTTGCAGGGGGCGTGCAAATGGTGGAAGGCGCATGCTCTTCACGTCCAGTGTTGGGAAGGTCAGGCATCGCAACCGACACAATTGGACTCTCCTTGTGGATTTGGGATTTCGAAGAATGCACAGTTCTTTGCTGTGCTGCTTTTGCCAGCTTGAGTCTTTTCATTTTTCTAGCGAGAGGCTGAGTGCTTCCATCCTCATGTGAAGCTGAACCACTAGCCATGAACATAGGCCAGGGCCTCAGCCGTTCCTTGCCACTCCGTGTGGTAAATGGCATATTGGCAAGTTTACGCTTCTCCTCCGACAATTTTATTTTAGGTTTTGGAGTCCTTTTTTTACTGATATTTGGTGTTTTGGATTTGACATGCTCTGTACTATGACATTGGGCATCGGCCTTGGCAGACGACGTTGCTGGCATTTCATCGTCTCGGCCATGACTAGTGGCAGCAGCTTCAGCACGAGGTGGAAGTGGATCTTGATCTTTCCCTAATTTTGGAACCTCAACATTTTTGTTCTCCATATTTTAATAGGCACAACTAAAAGGCACCTCAGGTAAACAATGGAGATGGATGGATTGGATACTAGTATACAATTATGGACGGGCTGCCGAGTGCCGACACAGAGGTAGCCACAGCCGTGAACTACCGCACTGTACTGTGTCTGCTGCTAATATATAGACTGGTTGATAAAGAGATAGTATACTCGTAACTAGTATGTATGTATAAAGAAAGAAAAAAAAACCACGGTTAGGTGGTATATACAATTATGGACGGGCTGCCGAGTGCCGACACAGAGGTAGCCACAGCCGTGAACTACCGCACTGTACTGTGTCTGCTGCTAATATATAGACTGGTTGATAAAGAGATAGTATACTCGTAACTAGTATGTATGTATAAAGAAAGAAAAAAAAACCACGGTTAGGTGGTATATACAATTATGGACGGGCTGCCGAGTGCCGACACAGAGGTAGCCACAGCCGTGAACTACCGCACTGTACTGTGTCTGCTGCTAATATATAGACTGGTTGATAAAGAGATAGTATACTCGTAACTAGTATGTATGTATAAAGAAAGAAAAAAAAACCACGGTTAGGTGGTATATACAATTATGGACGGGCTGCCGAGTGCCGACACAGAGGTAGCCACAGCCGTGAACTACCGCACTGTACTGTGTCTGCTGCTAATATATAGACTGGTTGATAAAGAGATAGTATACTCGTAACTAGTATGTATGTATAAAGAAAGAAAAAAAAACCACGGTTAGGTGGTATATACAATTATGGACGGGCTGCCGAGTGCCGACACAGAGGTAGCCACAGCCGTGAACTACCGCACTGTACTGTGTCTGCTGCTAATATATAGACTGGTTGATAAAGAGATAGTATACTCGTAACTAGTATGTATGTATAAAGAAAGAAAAAAAAACCACGGTTAGGTGGTATATACAATTATGGACGGGCTGCCGAGTGCCGACACAGAGGTAGCCACAGCCGTGAACTACCGCACTGTACTGTGTCTGCTGCTAATATAGACTGGTTGATAAAGAGATAGTATACTCGTAACTAGTATGTATGTATAAAGAAAGAAAAAAAAAACCACGGTTAGGTGGTATATACAATTATGGACGGGCTGCCGAGTGCCGACACAGAGGTAGCCACAGCCGTGAACTACCGCACTGTACTGTGTCTGCTGCTAATATATAGACTGGTTGATAAAGAGATAGTATACTCGTAACTAGTATGTATGTATAAAGAAAGAAAAAAAAACCACGGTTAGGTGGTATATACAATTATGGACGGGCTGCCGAGTGCCGACACAGAGGTAGCCACAGCCGTGAACTACCGCACTGTACTGTGTCTGCTGCTAATATAGACTGGTTGATAAAGAGATAGTATACTCGTAACTAGTATGTATGTATAAAGAAAGAAAAAAAAACCACGGTTAGGTGGTATATACAATTATGGACGGGCTGCCGAGTGCCGACACAGAGGTAGCCACAGCCGTGAACTACCGCACTGTACTGTGTCTGCTGCTAATATAGACTGGTTGATAAAGAGATAGTATACTCGTAACTAGTATGACTATAAAGAAAGAAAAAAAAACCACGGTTAGGTGGTATATACAATTATGGACGGGCTGCCGAGTGCCGACACAGAGGTAGCCACAGCCGTGAACTACCGCACTGTACTGTGTCTGCTGCTAATATATAGACTGGTTGATAAAGAGATAGTATACTCGTAACTAGTATGTATGTATAAAGAAAGAAAAAAAAACCACGGTTAGGTGGTATATACAATTATGGACGGGCTGCCGAGTGCCGACACAGAGGTAGCCACAGCCGTGAACTACCGCACTGTACTGTGTCTGCTGCTAATATATAGACTGGTTGATAAAGAGATAGTATACTACTAATATTATATATACTGGTGGTCAGGTCACTGGTCACTAGTCACACTGGCAGTGGCACTCCTGCAGCAAAAGTGTGCACTGTTTAATTTTAATATAATATTATGTACTCCTGGCTCCTGCTATAACCTATAACTGGCACTGCAGTAGTGCTCCCCAGTCTCCCCCACAATTATAAGCTGTGTGAGCTGAGCAGTCAGACAGATATATAATATATATAGATGATGCAGCACACTGGCCTGAGCCTGAGCAGTGCACACAGATATGGTATGTGACTGACTGAGTCACTGTGTGTATCGCTTTTTTCAGGCAGAGAACGGATATATTAAATAAACTGCACTGTGTGTCTGGTGGTCACTCACTATATAATATATTATGTACTCCTGGCTCCTGCTATAACCTATAACTGGCACTGCAGTAGTGCTCCCCAGTCTCCCCCACAATTATAAGCTGTGTGAGCTGAGCAGTCAGACAGATATATATATAATATTATATATAGATAATAGATGATGCAGCACACTGGCCTGAGCCTGAGCAGTGCACACAGATATGGTATGTGACTGAGTCACTGTGTGCTGTGTATCGCTTTTTTCAGGCAGAGAACGGATTATAAAGTAAACTGCACTGTCCTCACTAGTAAACTCTCTCCACTCAGTCTCTACACTTCTACAGTAACAGTACTCCTCCTAGTCAGCTCCAGTAAATCTCTCTCAGTCTCTTATAATCTAAATGGAGAGGACGCCAGCCACGTCCTCTCCCTATCAATCTCAATGCACGTGTGAAAATGGCGGCGACGCGCGGCTCCTTATATAGAATCCGAGTCTCGCGATAGAATCCGAGCCTCGCGAGAATCCGACAGCGTCATGATGACGTTCGGGCGCGCTCGGGTTAACCGAGCAAGGCGGGAAGATCCGAGTCGCTCGGACCCGTGAAAAAAAACATGAAGTTCTGGCGGGTTCGGATTCAGAGAAACCGAACCCGCTCATCTCTAGTTCTAGCACTGCAATCTGTTTCTCAGCCGAAAACTGCTCCACAGAGAGAGCTGTGTGGGCTGTTGCATTGTCCTGATGGAGTATGAAACAATTGTTCGACAACTTTGGCCTCCTCCTTCTGATTGTTTCCTGCAAAATTTCTAGAACATTTTGTAGTTATGTTGATTTATGGTTGTGAATTCTGGTACCCAGTCTGCCAAAATAACATCCTTGATATCAATTAGCATGGCTTTGAATTTGGATTTGCTTTGACATGCTTTCTTCATTCTTGGTGATGATGGTGTTTTCAAGTGCATGGACTGGCTTTTTGTCTGGAAGATCTATATTTCATCGCAGGTAATAACACTGTCACAACTGAGGTCTGGTGCTGACCAGGGGAAGCCTCAATTGCAGGGGCTAAGGTATATGTGAACCTGAGAGGCAGTACAGGGTACTTAGACATGCAGGGAACCTCTACCACAGATGCCCGAAGGCGTGACCACGACAACAAAGGAAAGTTCAAAGGTTTTATTGAAACTCAGCTCACAAGCATATGTCGGCAGTTAGCAATATTCAGTTCCCAGGAGTGCACATAGGCAGTCTGTAGGTGTGGTATAATTAAGCACAGTCTTGAAGGTCTTGGAGATGATATGTCCTTACCAACACCGATGCACTGGGTAGCTGATGGGAAACAGAAGCTGATGATTGAACTGCCGGATAGAACGGACAAAGGTGGTGAGCTGTGAAATGGTGTCGGATACCAGTGTAATGGAAGATCAGACGCAGAAACACTAGTGATGCTAGAGATCGATGACGGAACACCGATGGTGACTGGAGATCGATGGCGGAACACCGATGGTGACTGGAGATCAATGGCGGAACACTGATGGTGACTGGCAGGGAAGAGCACCGCTGGAAGCTGGCAGCCGGTGTCTGGTAACTGTCAGTCACAGGGTGCAATGATGAGACACTGCAGAGTCAGGCTGTACTGCAGAGAAAGTCCATGGGAGGACTACACACTGGAATCACTGAAAACAATTGAAGCACTGACATCTTTCCACCCCAGGAACAGGATATTTATACCTGCTGGGAAACAGGGATTGGCTGGCTGATTAAGCAGAGTCTAGAGTGCAGCTGCTGGATAATTAGGCTGAGACCAGAGTGCAGCTGATAGGCTGAAAGGTAACATGTGACTAGGAAAACATGGCTGCGCCCATGTTAACTTTTGAAGGGAAAGATTGTTTGTAACTTGCATGTCAGTTTTAACCATGAAGCTGCCAGAATCATAGTAAAGAGATTTGAGACAATGAGATGCAGCGTGCTGCATGCAGGCAGTGCAGATAGAATCCAGGCTTGGAACGCTGGGACAGTCTCAGGAGGCGTTTGGAAGGTACATACTGATAAGGAATTACCTGGATCGTGTCAGCCTTTATCTAAAAAATGTGAATACTGTATGCTTGAATGTTCCAAAATGTCTGTACAAATTTGCTTACAGGTTTTTTTCTGCTCGGCAGTGAGACGTTTTGGAACCATCTTAGCACAAAAAGATTTTGACGTAAAACTTGCCCAACAGTTTCTTTGTCAATGTTTACCATTTCTGTTATCATTCGGATGCTGAGTCGACGTTTAATGAATTTTTTTTTTAAATTGTTCCATCTTTTCATTTGTTTTTGATTTGCAAGGCCTTCTGGGATGTTCATCATCTTTGACAGCCTTACAACCATCACTAAATGTTTTATGCCACTCAAACACACGTGCATGGGACATAAAATGTAACCCCGTAAGCCTTGGTTAGCATAGGGAAATGAACAGTGGGGGTTTTGTTCAATTTAACTAAAAACTTAAAAAAGTTATAGTAACACATTTTATGATGCACGTGAAAATACAACTTCTTCTAATGTTGTGTAATAGCAAACTATCTGTGTGAGAGGGGTGGAACTTGTAAATCTGTTTTGGTTAGCCCACATTCAAGGTTCTCCTTTTAACTCATGCAGTTTGGTCTATTGACATCACTAGCTCTCCCTCTTGTGCAATAGCAGAACCAGGCAGCCAGAATGTGAGCAGGACAGTATGCAGTACAGGAAGAGACACAGGAGTATCAGTTTTCCCAAGATACCAATGGAGATTTCCAACCAGAGGAGAGATAGATAACAGGTTACACAGGACTTAGACACCTACTCCCTGCCTGGGTGACTGCATCTTGTGTAACCTGTTCTCTACTGAGAGCATTTGGGTTTAAAAAGACACACACAGAGAGTCCTCCTGAGTCCTGTCCCAGTGTGTAAATAGTACAGAGGCTGCTGCTATTGCATTTTTGCAAGATAAATAATAGATTTTATTTCTCTGTGTATGTTAAGGTTGTTTAAGTAGTTGCTCCACTACAGGAAAACTTTATAAAACAGTTGTCTCTCAATTAGGAGGCGCTACAGTATAAACAGTACCCAGGCATTATTAAACTATTAGTTTAAATCTAATATACACCATTGGTTTAAATTTAATATACACAATCCATACCTCCTAACATGACCCATTCCAGGAGGAATTAAAATGCTCTATACCCTCTAGGTCTACGTCTAGGTAGAGAGCATTTTGTCCCTCCTAGAATGGGTCATGATGGAAGGTATGCACAATCTAATATATACACACACCTCCCTTCCCCCGGGTTGTTTTAATTGCCCCGGGCCGCCCCAAGGCATAATCCAGCCCTGTCCCTAGAGCAGTATTTCTCAAACTTGGTCCTCATGGAACCCTAACAGTGTTTTCAAAGTATGGAAACATAGAATGTGACAGCAGATAAGAACATATTGACCCACCTAGTCTGCTGTATACACATGTACATGCACACACATGTATGCTAGGGTTAATTTCTGTCTTACGTACCAGTATGTTTTTGGTTGTGGAAGGAAATGGAGTACCCAGAGGAAACCCAGGCAAGCATGGGGAGAATATACAAACTCCACACAGTTAGGTTTGGTGGAAATTTAAACCCATGACCTGTGCTGTGAGGCACTATTGCTAACCATTATAACATCCGTACTGCCATCCTCAGGATTGATTAGTATCACTTGTAAATTTATTGTGTTAGCCAAATAATACTTGTGCTCCAGCTAGATGATCTGGTAAACATGCAGTGTTAGGCCGGCTACACATCAAAATGATGTGGTTCCCAGCCAACGGGACAACCAATGTAATGATACGTCGGTCGTCCATATACACTGAACAATATATTGTATGGGTGTGCGATTTATCACAGTTTCAATGCATGCCGTCACCTCCTGGCTCATCACATCTGATATGCAAAAGATCAGATGTGATGACATCGCTGATGACCTGCAGGAACACGCAATTGCTGGTACATATTAGATGATTTGCACAATATATAATTCCTATCTACGTCAGAATGATATATTGTCTGATGTGTACCAATGAAGACCAGCTTGAACAAATACTGCAAAAGAGGTACCTCAAAAAATTGCACACATACTCCCCCTCCCCCCCCCCCAGAAAAAAAATTCAAAGCACTATGGCTATTCCTACATCTTGATGTAGTGAATGTGGGTTCATTTTAAAACTAAAAGTCATATTATAGCATTTTCCACATTGCACTACTGAGCCCAGCATGCCTCGAATGTCTTAAAGTGCTTGGGTATGCCAGCTCTTGTAGTAATGCAAGCAAATATATACCATACCTCCCAACATTGGGGAGTACAGAAGAAAGATCCAACTGCACGCACCAAAGTCACGTGTCCAAAAAAGGCATGGCCTTGCGGCATGGGTGCATGGTCTCATGCAGGGGCGGATTGGGAACAAAAAACGTCCCTGGAAAAATTTGTACCAGTGGCCCCACTTGGGCAGCACCAGAGGTGTAAGGTCTAGCCATGGGCCATGGCAGCAGCGCCCTCCCCCCAAGACTTTCCAGATAGTGGGCATGTCCAGCATCAAGGGCGAAGTTAAAAGGAAATAAAATTAAATACTATGAGCACATTATATGATACACCTTCAGAATTTAGGAAACTATATCATTCTTTAGAAAGATATATTTTCTTGCTTATTACACCAACCGCATATCTCAATCACTATTCACTCAATCTTATATGTCAGCCAAACAGGCAGACAGCGCATACACTAGATCATCTGCAATCACAGGCTAAGTGGCAAAGTCATTTTCATATATGCAAATTATTTTGCATCTTATTCATTATGTCTATAAAAAGGACCACATGTCTTCAAACAAAAAAGGCCTCGCGGGTGAGTCGGCCCACCGGGAATATTCCCTGTAGACCCTATGGCCAATCCGCCTCTGGTCTCATGCCATGCCCCATTCCCATCACTCTGGGGGTGTACCCAGCACTCTCCAAACTGCTGGGCTGCCCATGGGCTCACACCCTGTACTGTTTAGCTGTTTTGTCTTGGCATCTATTCACCCGCTGCTCTGATATGCAGATTAGTGGTGATGAGTGCTACCCCCAACCCTCCCCTACTTCTCTGAGACACTGCAGACCACAGGTGTGACAGCTGGACAGTGCCCGAAAATCATGACTGTCCCAACAAAGCAGGTTAGGGTGCATGCCAAACACCTTGACCTACCGGGTCCATAAAGCCATGTAGAGAAAAAACACAATGACGTAAAAAGCATTTCATCCACACAGAGCCCACCTTTGCCAGCTTATTACTCACCTAATTCCTGTGGTGAGGGTTCCTCTTCTTCAACCTATAAAGTCTATCCAATAGTTAAAAATAAAATGCCCTCATTTCTGTAGGTGCCATATGTCACGAACCTCGGGCAGCGGCGACCGCGCTTGTCCCTGCGGGTGGCCTGGTCTGCCCGGCGCCTCTCTTCCCCTGTCAGTCTCCGGCTTCAGCGGCGGGTCGGCGCTGCTCTCCGGCGGCTTCCCGGAAGCAAGGGCGCCGCCATCACAAGCAAGGGCAAGGAGGCGGAGCAGGTCTGACGTCACCTGCCTGCTCCGCCAATCAGGCTAGGGCGGGGAATTTAAAATCAGATACCAGGCAGAGATCCGATGCCTGAGTATCTTCGTTTCTCCTGTGGAAGCTATGATCCAGAGCTCCCTCGTCCCTGCAAGCATCCTGTGCTTCCAAGCATCCTGTCCCTGCAAGCATCCTGTGCTTCCAAGCATCCTGTCCCTGCAAGCATCCTGTGCTTCCAAGCATCCTGTCCCTGCAAGCATCCTGTGCTTCCAAGCATCCTGTCCCTGCAAGCATCCTGTGCTTCCAAGCATCCTGTCCCTGCAAGCATCCTGTGCTTCCAAGCATCCTGTGCCTACAAGCAACCTGTGCTTCCAAGCATCCTGTGCCTACAAGCAACCTGTGCTTCCAAGCACCTCCGCGCCTCAAGCACCTCCGTGCCTCCAGTTACCTCCGTGCCTCCAGTTACCTCCGTGCCTCCAGTTACCTCCGTGCCTCCAAGCACCTCCGTGCCTCCAAGCACCTCGTGCCTCCAAGCACCCCGTGCCTCCAAGCACCTCCGCGCCTCAAAGCACCTCCGTGCCTCCAGTTACCTCCGTGTCTCCAAGCACCTCGTGCCTCCAAGCACCTCGTCCCTCCAAACACCTCGGTGTCTCCAAACACCTCCGTGCCTCCAAGCACCTCCGTGCCTCCAAACACCTCCGTGCCTCCAAGGGTCTCCCAGCACTCCCTGTACTCCCAGTACCTCAGTGCCTTCAATACCACAGTGTCTCCAATATCTCAGTACCCCAGCCTTCATTATTTCTACAAGTCTTGTCTTACAGGAGACCTACAAGAATTCCTCTGGGCCTCCCGCCTGCCGTCTTAGTTCTGCATGAGGAAGACCTACATCCGGCCATCTCTACTACGACCCAGTGGCGGTTCCTCTTCCCGGTCATCGGAAGAAGCCCCGAGTCCACAACACTCCCAAACCAGGTCAGTGATAGTATACTCAGGCCTCATGGACTCGGGGGATCGGAACACGGACTCTAGTGCCATCCAGAACCTGGCTTCTCGAGTGCAAAGTCAGGAAGCAGCACAAGGTCAGGTGATGCAGTACCTCCAGCAGTTGTCCGGGCGTCTGGATCAGATTCAGGCGTCTCTGGCCTCAGTAATTCCGGCTCCTGTTCCAGCAGTCGCACCAGTTGCCGTTGCCAGCAATGTTCAACCATCGGCCGGTGTCACTCCACGCCTTCAGTTGCCTACTCCGTCCCGCTATAATGGGAATCCCAAAAATTGTCGTGGTTTCTTGAACCAGTGCGAGGTACATTTCGAGCTACTTGCACACAACTTTCCTACAGACCGGTCCAAGGTAGCATATATTATTTCTCTGTTGGAAGGTTCTGCTTTGGATTGGGTGTCTCCATTATGGGAACGATCTGATCCCATGGTTTCCAACTACACCAACTTCATCTCGTCCTTTCGAAGGATTTTCGACGAGCCCGGCAGAATGACCACTGCTTCTTCCGATTTGCTCCGTGTTCGGCAGGGCGCCCGTTCCGTGGGCCAGTACGTGGTTCATTTCCAGACCATTGCTTCCGAACTACGCTGGAATAATGATGCCCTGAGAGCTGCCTTCTGGAACGGTCTTTCCGACCGGCTGAAAGACGAGCTGGTTACTAGAGATCTGCCGGATCCATTAGAAGATTTGATTTCCCTTTGCGTCAAGGTGGATCTTCGGATGCAGGAGCGTGGAAGAGAACGTAACCGTTCGGATCGTTCCAGGTTCCGGAATCCTACTCCTAGGCCGGTGGCCTCACCTAGCTCAGATGAGCCCATGCAAATTAACCGCTCCCGACTGTCTCCGGAAGAACGACAGCGTCGTCGTGAGGGTAAACTCTGCCTTTACTGTGGAGCCGCAGATCATTTTCTTAAATCTTGTAAAGTCCGTCCGGGAAACGGGCAGACCTAGCTTGTTCCGGAGGAGTCAAGCTGGGAGTTACGACAAAAGCTTCTCCAACTTCGGACTGCTTGCTTCCAGTAACTCTAGTCTCCAATTCAGTCTCCAGGTCTTGTGAAGCCCTATTGGATTCCGGAGCTGCAGGGAACTTCGTTTCTTCCTTCTGTGCCCAAAGTTTGGGTTTAAAGTTACGGCCTATCGAGCGGCCAATTTCACTGACGGCTATCAACGGGACTAGAATTTCCAAAGGTCTCATAATGTGGCGCACGGGGCCAGTTAAGCTGCGGGTCGGGGCTCTACATCAGGAAGATTTGGAACTCTTGGTAATCCCAGAAATGCCCCATGATCTGGTTCTTGGAATGCCTTGGCTGAAAAGTCATAACCCCCACATCGATTGGAAGTCGTCACAAATTCTGTCCTGGAGTTCCTTTTGTCACACTAATTGTCTTACTCCTGTTTGTCCGCTCCGTGTTACCTCCAAAACGGATGAAGAGCACATTCCGGAGGCATATCAAGGGTACAAGGACGTATTTTCGGAACAAGCTGCTGACCTGTTACCACCTCACAGGCCTTGGGACTGCCCTATTGACCTTGTCCCAGGGAAGACGCCACCTCGTGGTCGCACATATCCTCTGTCTCTTCCCGAGACTCAAGCCATGTCGGAGTATATTAAGTCCAATATGCTCAAGGGATTCATTCGCCCCTCTTCCTCCCCTGCTGGTGCAGGCTTCTTTTTCGTGAAGAAAAAGGACGGGGGGTTGAGACCATGCATCGACTACCGCGGCCTAAACGACATTACTATTAAGAATAAATACCCCTTGCCACTAATCACAGAGTTATTTGATAGGGTTCGTGGTGCCCGCATTTTTTCAAAACTCGACTTGAGAGGAGCTTATAATCTTATACGCATCCGAGAGGGGGATGAATGGAAGACTGCCTTTAATACCCGAGATGGGCATTACGAATACTTGGTGATGCCGTTTGGTCTTAGTAATGCTCCCGCGGTTTTCCAGGGATTCGTCAACGAAATCTTTCGTGATATGCTGTATCAGAGCGTTGTGGTATATCTGGACGACATACTGATTTTTTCCAAGAATCTTGTCGAACACAGGACTCAAGTCAAAGAGGTGCTACACCGTTTACAAGAGAATCATCTCTACGCCAAGCTTTCCAAATGTACCTTTGAAGTAACATCTATTCCGTTCCTCGGTTATGTCATCTCGGGGACGGAGCTTCGCATGGATCCGGAAAAGTTGTCGGCCATTCGTGATTGGACTCAGCCTCTTTCCCTGAAAGCAATACAAAGGTTCCTGGGCTTTGCGAACTACTACAGGAAATTCATTAAAGGTTTCTCCACCATTGTTGCACCCATTACTGCCCTGACGAGAAAGGGTTCTAATCCTAGTTTGTGGCCTCCGGAAGCCATTGTAGCTTTTTCTCGCTTAAAGTTAGCTTTCACGACGGCTCCAGTTCTCCAACAACCAAATTTCGAGGAACCCTTCTTCTTAGAAGTTGATGCATCTTCAGTCGGGGTGGGGGCTGTCCTCTCCCAGCATTCCTCTGATAAGAAATTACATCCGTGTGGCTTCCACTCTCGTAAATTCTCTCCAGCCGAACGAAATTACTCTATTGGAGACCAGGAACTCTTGGCAATCAAATCTGCCTTGGAAGAATGGAGATATCTTCTAGAAGGGGCTAAACATGTGTTTACCATCTACACGGATCACAAGAATTTACTGTACATCAAATCCGCACAATGTTTGAATCCTCGCCAGGCGAGATGGGCACTTTTCTTTTCCCGATTCTCGTTCATTATCAAGTACCGTGCCGGGACTCTCAATATTAAAGCAGATGCGCTTTCCCGTTCACAGGTTCCCACAGACGAGGATGAACCTCCGGAGCGGGGTTTAATTCTGAATCCAGTTTCTGTCTCTGCTGCTTTAACTACTCCAGCTCCTCCTCCTGGAAGAATGTCCGTACCAGCTAGATTCCGCCCAGGAATACTACGGTGGGTCCATAACTCCAAGTTTTCCGGTCATCCCGGCGCTCAGAAGATGTACAAGTTTCTGCAAAGGTCTTACTGGTGGAACACCATGAGGAAGGATGTACAAGATTGCGTTAATTCATGTCCCCAATGTACACAACATAAATCTCCTCGTCTGCCTCCTGCAGGGTTACTTCGTCCTCTGCCTATCCCTGTGAGACCCTGGACTCACATTTCCATGGACTTCATCACTGACTTGCCCTGTTCCAAGGGTTGCAACACCGTTTGGGTTATCGTTGACCGTTTTTCGAAGATGGCACACTTTGTGCCCTTGACTGGTCTTCCGACAGCACCGAAACTGGCTCTATTGTTTATCCGAGAACATTTTCGTTTGCATGGGTTGCCACAAGAGATTGTTTCTGACCGTGGAGTACAGTTCACCGCCAGGTTTTGGAAAGCCCTTTGTTCAACTCTACACATTAAACTTAAGTTTTCGTCGGCTTATCATCCCCAAACAAATGGACAAACGGAACGAGTCAATCAAGATCTAGAGACTTTTCTTCGGTTGTATCTCTCTCCTTCACAGGACAACTGGGTGGAGTTGTTGCCTTGGGCGGAGTTTGCCCATAACCATTTGTTTCATTCTTCCACTGGGGAATCACCATTTTTCGTCAACTACGGGTTCCATCCCCGTGTTCCGGAATTTCCAAGCCTTCCGATAATAGAGGTTCCTGCTGTAGCGTCCACTCTACGACACTTTGGACAAATTTGGAGAAAGGTTCATGCTAATCTTAAGCAGGTTTCTGTTCGGTACAAGTTCTTTGCAGATAAGAAACGGCAAGCCGCACCTCAATATAAAGTTGGGGACAGGGTATGGCTGTCCACACGGAATCTCCGGTTGAAGGTGCCCACCATGAAATTCGCTCCAAGGTTCATCGGTCCTTACCCTGTGCTACAAGTCTTAAATCCTGTGGTCTGTAAACTGGGTTTGCCTGCCCATCTTCGCATACCTAACGCCTTCCATGTTTCTCTACTCCGTCCCCTCATACTGAATCGATTCCACTCAGCACTCCCAAGGCCAACGTCCGTAGTGGCAGAAGCTGGAGCGGAGTTTGAAATCAAAGCTATTCTGGACTCTCGTTATCTTCATAAAAAATTACAGTACTTGGTGGACTGGAAGGGTTATGGACCTGAGGAGAGAAGTTGGATTGGGGCTACTGAAGTAACGGCTCCTCGTCTGATTCGGATCTTCCACTCCAGACATCCGACTAAGCCCGGGAAGTGTCCAGGGGCCACTCCTGGAGGAGGGGGTACTGTCACGAACCTCGGGCAGCGGCGACCGCGCTTGTCCCTGCGGGTGGCCTGGTCTGCCCGGCGCCTCTCTTCCCCTGTCAGTCTCCGGCTTCAGCGGCGGGTCGGCGCTGCTCTCCGGCGGCTTCCCGGAAGCAAGGGCGCCGCCATCACAAGCAAGGGCAAGGAGGCGGAGCAGGTCTGACGTCACCTGCCTGCTCCGCCAATCAGGCTAGGGCGGGGAATTTAAAATCAGATACCAGGCAGAGATCCGATGCCTGAGTATCTTCGTTTCTCCTGTGGAAGCTATGATCCAGAGCTCCCTCGTCCCTGCAAGCATCCTGTGCTTCCAAGCATCCTGTCCCTGCAAGCATCCTGTGCTTCCAAGCATCCTGTCCCTGCAAGCATCCTGTGCTTCCAAGCATCCTGTCCCTGCAAGCATCCTGTGCTTCCAAGCATCCTGTCCCTGCAAGCATCCTGTGCTTCCAAGCATCCTGTCCCTGCAAGCATCCTGTGCTTCCAAGCATCCTGTGCCTACAAGCAACCTGTGCTTCCAAGCATCCTGTGCCTACAAGCAACCTGTGCTTCCAAGCACCTCCGCGCCTCAAGCACCTCCGTGCCTCCAGTTACCTCCGTGCCTCCAGTTACCTCCGTGCCTCCAGTTACCTCCGTGCCTCCAAGCACCTCCGTGCCTCCAAGCACCTCGTGCCTCCAAGCACCCCGTGCCTCCAAGCACCTCCGCGCCTCAAAGCACCTCCGTGCCTCCAGTTACCTCCGTGTCTCCAAGCACCTCGTGCCTCCAAGCACCTCGTCCCTCCAAACACCTCGGTGTCTCCAAACACCTCCGTGCCTCCAAGCACCTCCGTGCCTCCAAACACCTCCGTGCCTCCAAGGGTCTCCCAGCACTCCCTGTACTCCCAGTACCTCAGTGCCTTCAATACCACAGTGTCTCCAATATCTCAGTACCCCAGCCTTCATTATTTCTACAAGTCTTGTCTTACAGGAGACCTACAAGAATTCCTCTGGGCCTCCCGCCTGCCGTCTTAGTTCTGCATGAGGAAGACCTACATCCGGCCATCTCTACTACGACCCAGTGGCGGTTCCTCTTCCCGGTCATCGGAAGAAGCCCCGAGTCCACAACACTCCCAAACCAGGTCAGTGATACCATAATACAGTACATACAGTATACAGCAGGTATTTCCTTTGATCTGAGGTCTGACAATGGAAATAGCAATACATAGAACTGGTGCTTCATATACTTAAAGCAAATCATATACTTTTAGCATTAGAGATGAGCGGGTTCGGTTCCTCGGAATCCGAACCCCCCCGAACTTCAGCCTTTTTACACGGGTCCGAGGCAGACTCGGATCTTCCCGCCTTGCTCGGCAAACCCGAGCGCGCCCGAACGTCATCATCCCGCTGTCGGATTCTCGCGAGGCTCGTATTCTATCGCGAGACTCGGATTCTATATAAGGAGCCGCGCGTCGCTGCCATTTTCACACATGCATTGAGATTGATAGGGAGAGGACGTGGCTGGCGTCCTCTCCGTTAGAATAGATAGAGACACTTGAGTTGATTACTTAGTAATTTTGGGGAGCATTAGGAGTACTCAGAGTGCAGAGTTTTGCTGATAGTTAGTTACTAGTGACTGACCACTTTATTATTTAATATAATCCGTTCTCTGCCTGAAAAAAAACGATACACAGTCACATACCATATCTGTGCTCAGCCTCAGTGTGCTGCATGATAATATCATCTATGTATATCTGACTGTGCTGAGTGCTCACTGCTCACACAGCTGAATTGTGGGGGAGACTGGGGTGCAGTTATAGCAGGAGTACAGTGCACACTTTTGCTGCCAGTGTGACTGACCAGTGACCACCAGTATATTGTCTGCCTGAAAAAGTTAAACACTCCTGTGGTGTTTTTTTTTTTTATTCTATGAACGCATTCTGCTGACAGTGTCCAGCAGGTCAGTCATTCATTATATTATATAAATATTTACCTGCAGTAGTGTTATATTTTTTTTGTTCATCTCTATCATCTTTATCATCTCTATATTAGCAGACGCAGTACGGTAGTCCACGGCTGTGGCTACCTCTGTGTCGTCAGTGCTCGTCCATAATTGTATACCTACCTGTGATGGGTTTTTTTTTTCTATCTTCTTCATACTAGTAGTTTAGGAGTCTGCTGACAGTGTCCAGCAGGTCCGTCATTATATTATATATACCTGCAGTAGTGATATATATATATATATTTTTTATATCATTATCATCTCTATACTAGCAGACGCAGTACGGTAGTCCACGGCTGTAGCTACCTCTGTGTCGTCAGTGCTCGTCCATAATTGTATACCTACCTGTGGTGGGTTTTTTTTTTCTATCTTCTTCATACTAGTAGTTTAGGAGTCTGCTGACAGTGTCCAGCAGGTCCGTCATTATATTATATATACCTGCAGTAGTGATATATATATATTTTTTATATCATTATCATCTCTATACTAGCAGACGCAGTACGGTAGTCCACGACTGTGGCTACCTCTGTGTCGTCAGTGCTCGTCCATAATTGTATACCTACCTGTGGTGGGGTTTTTTTTTCTATCTTCTTCATACTAGTAGTTTAGGAGTCTGCTGACAGTGTCCAGCAGGTCCGTCATTATATTATATATACCTGCAGTAGTGATATATATATATATTTTTTATATCATTATCATCTCTATACTAGCAGACGCAGTACGGTAGTTCACGGCTGTAGCTACCTCTGTGTCGTCAGTCACTCGTCATCCATAAGTATACTAGTATCCATCCATCTCCATTGTTTACCTGAGGTGCCTTTTAGTTGTGCCTATTAAAATATGGAGAACAAAAATGTTGAGGTTCCAAAAATAGGGAAAGATCAAGATCCACTTCCACCTCGTGCTGAGCTTCCACTAGTCATGGCCGAGACGATGAAATTCCATCAACGTCGTCTGCCAAGGCCGATGCCCAATGTCATAGTACAGAGCATGTAAAATCCAAAACACAAAATATCAGTAAAAAAAGGACTCAAAAATCTAAAATAAAATCGTCGGAGGAGAAGCGTAAACTTGCCAATATGCCATTTACCACACATTTACCAAGGAACGGCTGAGGCCCTGGCCTATGTTCATGGCTAGTGGTTCAGCTTCACATGAGGATGGAAGCACTCAGCCTCTTGCTAGAAAAATGAAAAGACTTAAGCTGGCAAAAGCACAGCAAAGAACTGTGCGTTCTTCGAAATCACAAATCCACAAGGAGAGTCCAATTGTGTCGGTTGCGATGCCTGACCTTCCCAACACTGGACGTGAAGAGCATGCGCCTTCCACCATTTGCACGCCCCCTGCAAGTGCTGGAAGGAGCAACCGCAGTCCAGTTCCTGATAGTCAGATTGAAGATGTCAGTGTTGAAGTACACCAGGATGAGGAGGATATGGGTGTTGCTGGCGCTGGGGAGGAAATTGACAAGGAGGATTCTGATAGTGAGGTGATTTGTTTAAGTCAGGCACCCGGGGAGACACCTGTTGTCCGTGGGAGGAATATGGCCATTGACATGCCTGGTGAAAATACCAAAAAAATCAGCTCTTCGGTGTGGAAATATTTCAACAGAAATGCGGACAACAGGTGTCAAGCCCTGTGTTGCCTTTGTCAAGCTGTAATAAGTAGGGGTAAGGACGTTAACCACCTCGGAACATCCTCCCTTATACGTCACCTGCAGCGCATTCATCATAAGTCAGTGACAAGTTAAAAAACTTTGGGCGACAGCGGAAGCAGTCCACTGACCAGTAAATCCCTTCCTCTTGTAACCAAGCTCACGCAAACCACCCCACCAACTCCCTCAGTGTCAATTTCCTCCTTCCCCAGGAATGCCAATAGTCCTGCAGGCCATGTCACTGGCAATTCTGACGATTCCTCTCCTGCCTGGGATTCCTCCGATGCATCCTTGAGTGTAACGCCTACTGCTGCTGGCGCTGCCGTTGTTGCTGCTGGGAATCGATGGTCATCCACCAAGCAATTGACTGTCCAACAGTCCTTTGCGAGGAAGATGAAATATCACAGCAGTCATCCTGCTGCAAAGCGGATAACTGAGGCCTTGGCATCCTGGGCGGTGAGAAACGTGGTTCCGGTATCCATCATTACTGCAGAGCCAACTATAGACTTGATTGAGGTACTGTGTCCCCGGTACCAAATACCATCTAGGTTCCATTTCTCTAGGCAGGCGATACCGAAAATGTACACAGACCTCAGAAAAAGACTCACCAGTGTCCTAAAAAATGCAGTTGTACCCAATGTCCACTTAACCACGGACATGTGGACAAGTGGAGCAGGGCAGACTGAGGACTATATGACTGTGACAGCCCACTGGGTAGATGTATTGACTCCCGCCGCAAGAACAGCAGCGGCGGCACCAGTAGCAGCATCTCGCAAACGCCAACTCTTTCCTAGGCAGGCTACGCTTTGTATCACCGCTTTCCAGAATACGCACACAGCTAAAAACCTCTTACGGCAACTGAGGAAGATCATCGCAGAATGTCTTACGCCAATTGGACTCTCCTGTGGATTTGTGGCATCGGACAACGCCAGCAATATTGTGTGTGCATTAAATATGGGCAAATTCCAGCACGTCCCATGTTTTGCACATACCTTGAATTTGGTGGTGCAGAATTATTTAAAAAAACGAGAGGGGCGTGCAAGAGATGCTGTCGGTGGCCAGAAGAATTGCGGGACACTTTCGGCGTACAGGCACCACGTACAGAAGACTGGAGCAACACCAAAAACGCCTGACCCTGCCCTGCCATCATCTGAAGCAAGAAGTGGTAACGAGGTGGAATTCAACCCTCTATATGCTTCAGAGGTTGGAGGAGCAGCAAAAGGCCATTCAAGCCTATGCAACTGACCACGATATAGGAGGTGGAATGCACCTGTCTCAAGCGCAGTGGAGAATGATTTCAACGTTGTGCAAGGTTCTGCAACCTTTTGAACTTGCCACACGTGAAGTCAGTTCAGACACTGCCAGCCTGAGTCAGGTCATTCCCCTCATCAGGCTTTTGCAGAAGAAGCTGGAGACATTGAAGGAGGAGCTAACACTGAGCGATTCCGCTAGGCATGTGGGACTTGTGGATGGAGCCCTTAATTCGCTTAACAAGGATTCACGGGTGGTCAATCTGTTGAAATTAGAGCACTACATTTTGGCCACCGTGCTCGATCCTAGATTTAAAACCTACGTTGTATCTCTCTTTCCGGCAGACACAAGTCTGCAGGGGTTCAAAGAACTGCTGGTGAGAAAATTGTCAAGTCAAGTGGAACGCGACCTGTCAACATCTCCTCCTTCACATTCTCCCGCAACTGGGGGTGCGAGGAAAAGGCTCAGAATTCCGAGCCCACCCGCTGGCGGTGATGCAGGGCAGTCTGGAGCGACTGCTGATGCTGACATCTGGTCCGGACTGAAGGACCTGCCAACGATTACGGACATGTCGTCTACTGTCACTGCATATGATTCTCTCACCATTGAAAGAATGGTGGAGGATTATATGAGTGACCGCATCCAAGTAGGCACGTCAGACAGTCCGTACGTATACTGGCAGGAAAAAGAGGCAATTTGGAGGCCCTTGCACAAACTGGCTTTATTCTACCTAAGGTGCGCTCCCACAAGTGTGTACTCCGAAAGAGTGTTTAGTGCCGCCGCTCACCTTGTCAGCAATCGGCGTACGAAGTTACTTCCAGAAAATGTGGAGAAGATGATGTTCATTAAAATGAATTATAATCAATTCCTCCATGGAGACATTCACCAGCAGCAATTGCCTCCACAAAGTACACAGGGAGCTGTGATGGTGGATTCCAGTGGGGACGAATTGATAATCTGTGAGGAGGGGGATGTACACGGTGATGAATCGGAGGATGATGATGAGGTGGACATCTTGCCTCTGTAGATCCAGTTTGTGCAAGGAGAGATTAATTGCTTCTTTTTTTGGTGGGGGTCCAAACCAACCCGTCATTTCAGTCACAGTCGTGTGGCAGACCCTGTCACTGAAATGATGAGTTGGTTAAAGTGTGCATGTCCTGTTTATACAACATAAGGGTGGGTGGGAGGGCCCAAGGACAATTCCATCTTGCACCTCTTTTTTCTTTCATTTTTCTTTGCGTCATGTGCTGTTTGGGGAGTGTTTTTTGGAAGGGCCATCCTGCGTGACACTGCAGTGCCACTCCTAGATGGGCCAGGTGTTTGTGTCGGCTACTAGGGTCACTTATCTTAGTCACACAGCTACCTCATTGCGCCTCATTTTTTTCTTCTTTGCGTCATGTGCTCTTTGGGGAGTATTTTTTGGAAGGGCCATCCGGCCTGACACTGAAGTGCCACTCCTAGATGGGCCAGGTGTTTGTGTCGGCCACTAGGGTCACTTAGCTTACTCACACAGCTACCTCATTGCGCCTCTTTTTTTCTTTGCGTCATGTGCTGTTTGGGGAGTGTTTTTTGGAAGGGCCATCCTGCGTGACACTGCAGTGCCACTCCTAGATGGGCCAGGTGTTTGTGTCGGCCACTAGGGTCGCTTATCTTAGTCACACAGCTACCTCATTGCGCCTCTTTTTTTTCTTCTTTGCATCATGTGCTGTTTGGGGAGTATTTTTTGGAAGGGCCATCCGGCCTGACACTGCAGTGCCACTCCTAGATGGGCCAGGTGTTTGTGTCGGCCACTTGGGTCGCTGAGCTTAGTCATCCAGCGACCTCGGTGCAAATTTTAGGACTAAAAATAATATTGTGAGGTGTTCAGAATAGACTGAAAATGAGTGGAAATTATGGTTATTGAGGTTAATAATACTTTGGGATCAAAATGACCCCCAAATTCTATGATTTAAGCTGTTTTTTAGGGTTTTTTGAAAAAAACACCCGAATCCAAAACACACCCGAATCCGACAAAAAAAATTCGGTGAGGTTTTGCCAAAACGCGTTCGAACCCAAAACACGGCCACGGAACCGAACCCAAAACCAAAACACAAAACCCGAAAAATTTCCGGTTCACATCTCTATTTAGCATGTCTATTAGCATGTCTCAACATGCTCAAGGCAACCTAATGAATGTCATTTGTGATGCGTTTAGCATTCCAATGGATGGGATGCCAGCAGTCATGTGACCTACACTGGAATCCCCACACCACATGGGAAATCGGTACCGAAAGAAGACAGCCGACATCGTGAAGGTAAGTATCAGGGTAATTGCTAGGGTTAGGGCCCGGGTGGGGTGGTGGTGGTGGTGGGGGTGTTAGGTTTGGCACTGGGGGGTTATCTCTAGCTGCCACCCCCAGAGAGTTGGGGTAGGGGCGGGAGGAGAAAATACTTAACCCCTCCATCATCGGGACCTTCAATGTTGGGATGCCGGTTTTGGTCATGTGACTGCCGGCATCCCAACAAACGGTAAATCATACCAAACCCCAACATTTGACTGGAGAAATACCAGACCTGGCCATAGCACCAGAGACTCATAGGGTGGAATGCAATTGTTTGAAAAGTCGGTTGGGATTTTTTTCCTGTCTATTAGGTAGAAAAAAAAAGACACCCAACTGACTTTTCAAACAATTGAATACCCCCCATTGTCTTTCGGCTACTATTATATAAAATCTAGACATGACTGTTAATTGAATAATTGTCATATTATCATAATATCCAGTACATTAAAAATGTTACCAAATGATATGCTTCAGCATGAAGATCTCGTATTGACACAGCAGTTAAAACATATTGCTGTATAGCAGATAACAGCTTACAGCTACTGTAAGTACCTAAGGGATCAGCTCGGCTCACAAAGCCAACTGCACAGAAGGGCTGAAAGAGAAAACACTGTTTACCTGAGTAGCTGTTTCATGGCAGCAGTGATTTCATATGCTACATCAGTGTTACAGCGATTCAGTGACCTCAGCCATGTCTATAATGGATAAAATAATGGTCTAATGTTTATTTTACACTTTGTGACATTTCACAATTTGCTCACTGGTGGTAAATGTAATAGAGCGGTGTCTCCCAACAGTATTATGGGATGTCATAAGAGTGTCATGTAATGAAGAATTCATGCCATTATGGATTTCCCATCCAATGAATCTTTAATGAAAACGCCGAACTGGGGGTAGCCTTATTGAAATGGGTGTCATTGTAATATGTATCCTCTTATCTAAATATAGAAAGTAGAGGAATCGGCAAGTAGCTTGGAGGAAATAAATGTCAAGGCCAGGAGTGCAATGTTTATTCTAATTATTCAACTGCCATTCACTGTCAGAATAAAGTGCATGTGAAGCAGTATTACTGCACATACCTACATTATTCTTAATGCAGACATTGCATTGTACCTATCGCATACACTTTTTAAAGATTATACAGTATATATATACATATATATAATGTATATATAGGGTGGTATCTATATACCGGCTCCCGTCATCCTGGCGGTCAGAATCCCGACGTGGGATGCCAGGCTCCGGAATGGTGATGGTGGGGTGAGCACAAAAGAGCCCCTTGCAGGCTCACTGCGCTCGCCATGCTGCGGGCGCGGTGGCACGCTATGCATGCCATGCTATTTATCCCCCGGTGCCGGTATGCTGAATGCTGGGATCCCGAGAGCTGGGATATTGAATGCATCCCATATATATATAGATAGATAGATAGATAGATAGATAGATAGACAAACAAACACACATACACACACACATATACAGGATGATTCAAAAGTCGCAGTACACCCTTTTGTTTCAAAAACTGTGCAGGAAGTGGGAAAACCGAATACTCCAGTAAGGTATGGGTGAGCTGGGCTATCTTTTAGGGTATGTATCGAACATGGGCGCCATCTTGAAATTGGCCATCTTGAATCTAAGTCATTTTTTTTTCAATGGTAAGGCGGTTGTGTAACATGTCAAACAACATCGGAGTTTACTGAAAAGTTTATTGCTGCAAGCAGATTTGAAATAGCACTTATTTTTCAAACTTTTTGTTGTTGCAGGTAGCTTGTCAGATTGTGTTTTGACTGTGTCCCCGGAGGGGGCGCTAGTGGGTCAGTGGAGGTGGATGGGAGAAAACGAGGAGGCTGGATAACGTTTCTGCGCATGAGCGCAATGATATTTATTCAACAGATGGTTTAACAGAACGGCAGCAGAAATAATAATAATAATAATAATAAATGCAAATGTCAATCACACAGCGTAATAGCTGAAAGTCTTATGGCAACGGAATGAATGATGACTGAGAAATGATAACCGGTAAGATGATAAACAGATGAAATGATAACTTTGTAAAGATGGTTCTGGTATGGAAACCAGTGCAGGTTAAAACATGGAACTTGGTAGTGAAGATGTTAAATGGCAAACCTGGTAGCAGAGGCAGGAGTCTGACTAAGTCCACAGTGCAGGTGGTGAAGCACTGACAGCAAGCAAGCTGTATCACAGGTGGAGGAATGGAACACACCTGGAGTCAGTCTCTACTGCAAGGCTGAAGCACACAAGATGATGATGGGTGTGAAGCCTGTTGATGAATGCAGGTATTGCTGGGACTTGAAGTTCCACGGAGCTGTGTGAATAACCAGGAGTACAAGTCTTAGGTAGAGAGCCAGGAACACGGAGGAAACTGGAACAGATCCTTTCACATGGGTCGCAGGAGTGACACAAAGTCCAGGATGCCTGCAGACTGATCCTGCAGTCTCTTATATACCCCTTGGTTCACAGACATTGGTGGAGTGAGGGAAAGTGGGTGCGGCCAAGCACCGGATTGGCCGCTGTATGCTGACTGTTGGAAACTGTCATGGCGGCGCCCATGCCGCGGCCTAGCGGGAACGCGGCGTGCTACACGCCCGCTGTCACAGGAGCGCTCCCAGGCCCATGATGGCGTCCGATGGCAGGGACGTGGACGACAGATGACCGCAGGGACCCAGGACGGAGTCCGCAGCGGCGGACAGATGTCAGCTTGGTGAGTCGATTCCTGACAGTACCCCCCCCTTTAAGGGTGGGCACCGAACACCCACGTGGCTTGGAAGGATGAGTGTTATGGAAGACACGGACCAACCTTGGAGCATGGACATCCATCGAATTTACCCAACTTCTCTCCTCTGGGCCATAACCGGACCAATCGACCAGGTACTGGAGACGTCCATACCGGCAACGGGAATCCAGAATTTTGCCAATCTCGAATTCCACGCCCCGCTGAGTTCGAATTTTGGGGCCAACTGGAAGAGCACTCTGAAAACGGTTCAGGACTAAAGGTCTGAGGAGAGAAACATGAAAAGCATTAGGTATTCGAAGAGAAGGTGGTAACTTCAGTTTGTAGGCCACAGGGTTAATGACTTTTTCGACAGGAAAGGGACCAATGAAACGTGGTGCAAATTTCATAGACGGGACCCTAAGACGGAGGTTACGGGTCGACAGCCAAACCTTGTCCCCAGGTTTCAGGCTAGGAACCGCGCGTCTTTTGCGGTCAGCAAAGTATTTATACCGGCTGGAGGCCTTCTTGAGAGAAATGTGAATCTTCTTCCAGATTGAAGAAAACTGAGTCAATGCAGTAGTGGCAGCAGGAACGTCCATATGAGGGAGTTCTTGGAAGTCTGGAACACGAGGATGCTGCCCATATACCGCAAAGAATGGTGTTGTCCCAGTGGCAGTGTGGTAGCGGAAGTTGTGGGCAAACTCGGCCCATGGGAGCAGATCGAACCAGTCATCCTGAGAAGATGAAACATACAATCTTAAAAACGTCTCTAGTTCTTGATTTACCCTCTCTGTCTGCCCATTCGTCTGAGGATGGTAAGATGACGAAAACTTCAGCTTGACTTGCATGGCAGAACAGAGAGCCCTCCAAAACCTTGCTACAAACTGTACACCTCGGTCGGATATTATTTCTGAGGGTAGACCGTGTAAGCGGAAAATCTCCCGTAGGAAGATTTGGGCAAGTTTTGGGGCAGAAGGGAGACCCTGGAGAGGAACAAAATGGGCCATCTTGGTAAATCTGTCCACTACGACCCAGATGGTATTGTATCCTTGGGAAGGAGGAAGGTCGGTGATAAAATCCATGGACAGGTGTGACCAGGGACGACTAGGAACAGATAATGGTTGTAACTGACCTGCTGGAGACTGACGAGGAGTCTTGTGCTGCACGCACTTAGGACAGGATGCCACGAAATCCTTGATGTCAGCCTTCATCTTTGGCCACCAGTATGTCTCAGAGAGAAACTTGAAGGTCTTCAGGACACCAGGATGACCGGTGAACTTGGATTGATGGGCCCAAGATAGCAACTTAGGGCGGAGTTCTGGGGAAACAAAAGTCTTACCAGGAGGAGGAGCTGGGGAGACTTGAGATGCAGCGAATACCACTGGACTCAGGATGGAATGTGGAACTGAGTCAGGCGTTTCCTCTTCGGATTCCATAGATCGGGATAAAGCGTCAGCTTTAACATTCTGTGAACCTGGGCGGAAATGAAGCTTAAAGTTAAAACGTGAGAAAAACATAGCCCACCTGGACTGGCGAGGATTAAGGCACTGGGCTGCCTTTAAATATAGCAGGTTTTTATGATCCGTATAGATGTTGAACGGATGTTTGGCCCCTTCTAGGAGATACCTCCATTCCTCGAGGGCCAGCTTGATCGCCAGTAGTTCTTGATCTCCAACGGAGTAGTTAGCTTCTGCAGGAAGGAATTTACGAGAATAAAATCCACAGGGGTGGATTTTCCCATCGGTTCCCTTCTGGGAGAGAACAGCTCCAACTCCAACTGTGGAGGCATCCACCTCTAACTCGAACGGTCTATTTACATCTGGCTGAGACAGGACTGGAGCAGACATAAAGGCCAGCTTGATCTTCTGGAAAGCTGCTAAAGCTTCTTCTGACCAGTTGGAATGATTTGCCCCTTTCCGAGTCAGGTTGGTAATGGGAGCGATGAGAGTGGAGAATCCCCGAATAAATTTCCTATAGTAGTTGGCAAATCCCAGGAACCGCTGAATAGACTTGAGAGAATTTGGGATGGACCAATTGGCAATGGCTTCCAACTTTGTCGGGTCCATCTGGAGATCCGATCCGGAAATTATATAACCCAGGAAGGGTATAGAGGGAACTTCAAAGGTGCATTTGGATAGTTTACCGTAGAGCCGGTTCTCACGAAGACGTCGGAGGACTTCACGGACTTGTAGACGATGAGATGGAAGGTCTTGGGAGAAGATGAGGATATCATCCAGATAAACAACGAGGTATTTATACAGAACGTCACGGAAGATTTCGTTCACAAAGTGTTGGAACACTGCTGGAGCATTACTCAACCCGAATGGCATTACCAGGTACTCGTAATGGCCATCTCGAGTGTTAAAGGCTGTCTTCCATTCGTCACCACTCCGGATTCTGATGAGATTGTAGGCACCGCGGAGATCTAACTTGGTGAAGATGCGGGCTCCTTTAACTCTGTCGAATAATTCGGTAATGAGTGGTAATGGATAACTATTTTTAATGGTAATGTCATTGAGACCTCGGTAGTCAATGCATGGACGCAGTCCTCCATCCTTCTTTTTGACAAAGAAGAAGCCCGCACCAGCGGGTGATGATGAAGGACGGATGAATCCCTTCTGTAGGTTCTCCCTGATATAATCGCTCATCGCCTCAGTTTCAGGAACAGACAACGGGTAGGTGCGCCCCCTAGGTGGCTTCTTGCCAGGAAGGAGATCGATGGGACAATCCCATTCCCTATGGGGCGGCAGGACATCTGCGGCCTTCTCACTAAAAACATCAGAGAAATCTTGATAAGCCGCAGGTAGACTTGACTGTGTCTTTACTTCAGTAGACTTTATGGGACAAATTTGGGCTAAACAGGACTGATGGCAATGTGAACCCCATGAGGTAAGCTGTAACGTTGACCAGTCAAACTGTGGATTATGTAGCTGGAGCCAGGGCATGCCCAAGACGATCTCCTGGGTGGCTTGAGGAATGACTAAGAACTTAATCAGTTCAGAGTGTAGGAATCCAACTCCCAAGACCACTGGTACAGTTTGATGGGAAATATTCCCCTTGGAGATTCGACTACCATCCACGGCGGTAATATAAACTGGACAGGAAAGTTCACAAATAGGCAAGGAAAATTTTTTTACCGCAGCTTGGGTGATGAAGTTTCCTGCAGCTCCACAGTCCACTAATGCTGATGCGGACTGGAGCCCAACTGAAGTCTCTAATGTCACTGGAAGGATAAGGTCTTGATTAGAAGGAGCTTGTCTAGAAGATCCCAACTTGACTCCTCCTTTACAAGTCAGGATCTAGCGTTTCCCGAACGCACTGTGCAGGAGTTAATCTGGTGGCCTGCAGCCGCACAATACAGACAAAGTCTCTCACGAATTCTTCTTGCCCGCTCTTCAGGAGTTAGGCGGGACCTATTTACTTGCATAGGCTCGTCAGAAGAGGGAGACTGGAACTGTACGGAGGGTATCATCCTTGATCTGCGTGGCTCACTCCGAGCGCGTTCATTATTGCGTTCGCGGATGCGAGAGTCCAACTTGATGCACAAGGAAATTAATTCAGACAATTGTACAGGAAGGTCGCGGGTCGCCAGTTCGTCTTTGATCCGGTCAGAAAGTCCATGCCAGAAAGCTGCTACCAGGGCCTGATTGTTCCACTGAATCTCTGCGGCCAACGTCTGGAACTGAATGACATATTGTCCCATACTACGGGTACCTTGACGAAGTTGGATCAGGTCAGCAGAAGCTGATGTTGCACGACCAGGCTCGTCAAAGATCCGTCTGAAGGTTGACACGAATTCTGTATAGTTGTTAATCAGAGGGTCAGCACGTTCCCACAGAGGAGACACCCAGCTCAGAGCAGATCCAGAAAGTAAGGAGATGATGTAGGCAACCTTGGATCTTGGCGTGGGGAAATTATGTGACAACAACTCAAACTGGATTTCACATTGGTTGAGAAACCCGCGACATAACTTTGGACTGCCATCATACTTGCTTGGCACGGGCAGGTGCAGACGTGACGCTGGAGCTGATGCAGCCGGTGTAGAGGAACTCACAGTACTGGCAGGTGCTGGAGTAACAGGAACTGCAGAAGTGTGTACACTAGGCAGGGATTGCTGTAGTGTATCTATCCGGGAGGACATCCCTTGCAGGAACTGGAACATCTGCTGCTGCGCACCCTCTTGACCATCCAGACGGGAGACCAGATTTTGCAAGGCCTCTGACCCCACACTCCGTCCACCATCCGAGTCCATCGTTCCTGGACTTACTGTCAGATTGTGTTTTGACTGTGTCCCCGGAGGGGGCGCTAGTGGGTCAGTGGAGGTGGATGGGAGAAAACGAGGAGGCTGGATAACGTTTCTGCGCATGAGCGCAATGATATTTATTCAACAGATGGTTTAACAGAACGGCAGCAGAAATAATAATAATAATAATAATAATAAATGCAAATGTCAATCACACAGCGTAATAGCTGAAAGTCTTATGGCAACGGAATGAATGATGACTGAGAAATGATAACCGGTAAGATGATAAACAGATGAAATGATAACTTTGTAAAGATGGTTCTGGTATGGAAACCAGTGCAGGTTAAAACATGGAACTTGGTAGTGAAGATGTTAAATGGCAAACCTGGTAGCAGAGGCAGGAGTCTGACTAAGTCCACAGTGCAGGTGGTGAAGCACTGACAGCAAGCAAGCTGTATCACAGGTGGAGGAATGGAACACACCTGGAGTCAGTCTCTACTGCAAGGCTGAAGCACACAAGATGATGATGGGTGTGAAGCCTGTTGATGAATGCAGGTATTGCTGGGACTTGAAGTTCCACGGAGCTGTGTGAATAACCAGGAGTACAAGTCTTAGGTAGAGAGCCAGGAACACGGAGGAAACTGGAACAGATGCTTTCACATGGGTCGCAGGAGTGACACAAAGTCCAGGATGCCTGCAGACTGATCCTGCAGTCTCTTATATACCCCTTGGTTCACAGACATTGGTGGAGTGAGGGAAAGTGGGTGCGGCCAAGCACCGGATTGGCCGCTGTATGCTGACTGTTGGAAACTGTCATGGCGGCGCCCATGCCGCGGCCTAGCGGGAACGCGGCGTGCTACACGCCCGCTGTCACAGGAGCGCTCCCAGGCCCATGATGGCGTCCGATGGCAGGGACGTGGACGACAGATGACCGCAGGGACCCAGGACGGAGTCCGCAGCGGCGGACAGATGTCAGCTTGGTGAGTCGATTCCTGACATAGCTGAAGATGGCGTTGACAAAAGAGGAGAGAATTGAGGTCATTTTGATGTTGTGACGTTGTGTGCTGCATTGTGGGCTCTTCATTGTCATGATCCGTGCCATATATCCTTTCTGCCTCTAGGTGTCACTCTCTGCCTCCTGGTCTGTCTAGCAGTTCCCACTCTGTGACCTGGCAGCATTGATTATCTAGTTATGTGCAGCTGTGGTTTGCACCTGGGAAGCTGCTATTTATCCTCTGTTCACAAGCACTCCTGTGCCAGTTCATCAAGTCTATCTTTGAGGCTGCAATATCTCAGCTCATAGTTAATGGACTACTGAGCAGCTGGCCTGCATTCTCCCAGTACTCAGGTAACCTGTATTCCTTCAGCTTGTTGTTAAAGAACTGAGTAGCTGGCCTGCATTCTCCCAGTACTCAGGTAACCTGTATTCTCTCAGCCTATGGTTAAAGAACTGAGTAGCTGGCCTGCATTCTCCCAGTACTCAGGTAATCTGTATTCTCTCAGCCTATGGTTAAAGAACTGAGTAGCTGGCCTGCATTCTCCCAGTACTCAGGTAATCTGTATTTTCTCAGCCTATGGTTAAAGAACTGAGTAGCTGGCCTGCATTCTCCCAGTACTCAGGTAATCTGTATTCCCTCAGCTTGTTGTTAAGGAGCTGAGTAGCTGGCCTGCATTCTCCCAGCACTGAGGAAATCTGTATTCTCTCAGCCTATGGTTAAGGAACTGAGTAGCTGGCCTGCATTCTCCCAGTACTCGGGTAACCTGTATTCTCCCAGCCCATGGTTAAGGAACTGAGTAGCTGGCCTGCATTCTCCCAGTACTCAGGTAACCTGTATTTCCTCAGCTTGTTGCTATCCTGTGATCCAGCTACCATAGTGCAATCCTGGCATCCAGTGTATTCACAGTCTCCTGGTATCCTATGTCCCCTCAGTTTTCCCTTTCTTTTTGAGTTCTCTAGTTACTCCTGGTTTATATTTATTGTTTACAGTTGTACAGTGTTTAATAAACTTGCTATTATACCATGAACATCAGTCCCTGCTAACATGTTCTCACAATGGGAGATCCAAACGGATTCTGACAGTATGAACTGGCCCAAAACAAACAGCAGGGGAGATAATTGCAGTCTGCCTGAGGGAGTTTTCTCACAGCTCGTTAACCCTTCAGCTTCCAGGACATCACCTTCTTTAGATTTCATACAACTGGGGATTTTAAAGGGAAAGTTAGACCAGCTACAGACTTTAGTATCCAGTATTCAATGCATTCTACCTGAATTCCTGGGGAGACTGGTGGACCCCAGTAAAATAGCTCCAGAAAAGGGGTTTTCTTCTGACCCATGGACTAGGCATGCTAGGGGCACCTCTCCTCCACAGACAAGAGGCAGGTTCCAAAGTTTCCCTCGGCCTAGCCTCTCAGAAACAGAACGCCAGTATCGTAGAGACAATAAACTTTGCCTGTATTGTGGGGGTCAAGGACATTTTATTCTAACTTGAACCATTCGAAAACCAAGGAATGGGGGCAGAGTGCATCTCCAATCTTTAAATACCATCTGTCACAAAACTGGTCTTCCACTTAAAGTTTCCGAGTCTGTTGCCTCAGGAGGAGTTTCCAAGCCTGTCGCCCCAGGAGGGGGTTCTTCAGAGTATCCAGCCCCAGGAGGGGGTTCTTCAGAGTATCCAGCCCCAGGAGGGGGTTCTTCAGAGTTTCCAGCCCCAAGAGGGGTTTTTTCAGAATGTCCAGCCCCAAGAGGGGGTTCTTCAGAATGTCCAGCCCCAAGAGGGGGTTCTTCAGAATGTCCAGCCCCAAGAGGGGGTACAGAGCATCCAGCCCCAGTAAGGGGTTCAGAGTGTCCAGCCCCAGGAGGGGGTTCTTCAGAGTGTCCAGCCCCAGGAGGGGGTTCTTCAGAGTGTCCAGCCCCAGGAGGGGGTTCTTCAGAGTGTCCAGCCCCAGGAGGGGGTTCTTCAGAGTGTCCAGCCCCAGGAGGGGGTTCCGCATGTCCAGCCCCAGGAAGGGGTTCTGAGTGTCCAGCCCCAGGAAGGGGTTCTGAGTGTCCAGCCCCAGGAAGGGGTTCTGAGTGTCCAGCCCCAGGAAGGGGTTCTGAGTGTCCAGCCCCAGGAAGGGGTTCTGAGTGTCCAGCCCCAGGAAGGGGTTCTGAGTGTCCAGCCCCAGGAAGGGGTTCCGAGGGTCCAGCCCCAGGAAGGTGTTCCGAGGGTCCAGCACCAGAGAGTCTACAGAGCGCTGCCCAGCCAGAGAGTCTACAGAGCGCTGCCCAGCCAGAGAGTCTACAGAGCGCTGCCCAGCCAGAGAGTCTACAGAGCGCTGCCCAGCCAGAGAGTCTACAGAGCGCTGCCCAGCCAGAGAGTCTACAGAGCGCTGCCCAGCCAGAGAGTCTACAGAGCGCTGCCCAGCCAGAGAGTCTACAGAGCGCTGCCCAGCCAGAGAGTCTACAGAGCGCTGCCCAGCCAGAGAGTCTACAGAGCGCTGCCCAGCCAGAGAGTCTACAGAGCGCTGCCCAGCCAGAGAGTCTACAGAGCGCTGCCCAGCCAGAGAGTCTACAGAGCGCTGCCCAGCCAGAGAGTCTACAGAGCGCTGCCCAGCTAGAGAGTCTACAGAGCGCTGCCCAGCCAGAGAGTCTACAGAGCGCTGCCCAGCCAGAGAGTCTACAGAGCGCTGCCCAGCCAGAGAGTCTTCAGAGCGCTGCCCAGCCAGAGAGTCTTCAGAGCGCTGCCCAGCCAGAGAGTCTTCAGAGCGCTGCCCAGCCAGAGAGTCTTCAGAGCGCTGCCCAGCCAGAAAGTCTTCAGAGCGCTGCCCAGCCAGAGAGTCTTCAGAGCGCTGCCCAGCCAGAGAGTCTTCAGAGCGCTGCCCAGCCCCGTGAAGAGGGGGCTCTTGCCTCAGCCCAGCCCCATGAAGAGGGGGCTCTTGCCTCAGCCCAGCCCCGTGAAGAGGGGGCTCTTGCCTCAGCCCAGCCCCATGAAGAGGGGGCTCTTGCCTCAGCCCAGCCCCATGAAGAGGGGGCTCTTGCCTCAGCACAGCCCCATGAAGAGGGGGCTCTTGCCTCAGCCCAGCCCCATGAAGAGGGGGCTCTTGCCTCAGCCCAGCCCCATGAGGAGGGGGCTCTTGCCTCAGCCCAGCCCCATGAAGAGGGGGCGCTTGCCTCAGCCCAGCCCCGTGAAGAGGGGGCTCTTGCCTCAGTCCAGCCCCGTGAAGTGGGGGCATCTGCCTTAGTCCAGCCCCGTGAAGTGGGGGCGTCTGCCTTAGTCCAGCACCGTGAAGTGGGGGCGTCTGCCTTAGTCCAGCCCCAGGAGGGGGCTCTGAGCATTATGCCAATCTCAGAAGAGGAATCTAGCACCCTTGCTTTTCACAACACAGGCCATATGTCTAGGCACGTAGGCACTGCTGTAGTCCTGGGTTCTAATCCTACTACTAACTTGTTGGCTCACGATTTGGGTACAGCCCAGTCCCCCAGGACTTCCAGGAAGGACCAAATCCAAAAAATGCCATCCAAGTCTCTAGTCAAAGTTCGGTTAGGATCATCATATATTTCTGACCAGTCTCCTGAAAGTCTGTCCCCTCCTCAGTGTCCTGATGATCCATCTCCAACGTTTATAGAAAATCAAGCTTCCACTTCACAGAATTCATCCAACGCTCCATCTTTGGATTACTTTGATGGAGATTTAACGCAATACTTCGCACTAGTTAATCGATATCTTTCCATGATGGAGACAGATCCTTCCCTCGGAATTACTCCATCCAACATAGTTAAATTTTTATTCCTGACCTTCAGAGGAGAAGCCTTGGCATGGATTAGTCCACTAATTGAAACCAATGACCCAGTTCTTCTCAATCTTGTGGCCTTCAGTGAAGTGGTAATTAATAAATTCAATTCATGGTCTTACCAGTCTTCAGTCCCAATTGAGGTTCCTGCCCAGCCGGGGTCATCTAAGGTTCCTATCTATCTTGGTTCATCCGAGAATCCTGTTGCTAACTTAGAGACTCCAGCAATCAGCTTACCTGTTGGTTTTCTTCAGCTTCAGTCTACTGTTCCTACTGGGAAATCCACAAAGAGGAGAAAGAAGAATAATTCGTGGAGCGTCTGGAATCCGCCCTTGAGGAGGGGGGTACTGTCATGATCCGTGCCATATATCCTTTCTGCCTCTAGGTGTCACTCTCTGCCTCCTGGTCTGTCTAGCAGTTCCCACTCTGTGACCTGGCAGCATTGATTATCTAGTTATGTGCAGCTGTGGTTTGCACCTGGGAAGCTGCTATTTATCCTCTGTTCACAAGCACTCCTGTGCCAGTTCATCAAGTCTATCTTTGAGGCTGCAATATCTCAGCTCATAGTTAATGGACTACTGAGTAGCTGGCCTGCATTCTCCCAGTACTCAGGTAACCTGTATTCCTTCAGCTTGTTAAAGAACTGAGTAGCTGGCCTGCATTCTCCCAGTACTCAGGTAACCTGTATTCCCTCAGCTTGTTGTTAAAGAACTGAGTAGCTGGCCTGCATTCTCCCAGTACTCAGGTAACCTGTATTCTCTCAGCCTATGGTTAAAGAACTGAGTAGCTGGCCTGCATTCTCCCAGTACTCAGGTAATCTGTATTCTCTCAGCCTATGGTTAAAGAACTGAGTAGCTGGCCTGCATTCTCCCAGTACTCAGGTAATCTGTATTCCCTCAGCTTGTTGTTAAGGAACTGAGTAGCTGGCCTGCATTCTCCCAGCACTCAGGTAATCTGTATTCTCTCAGCCTATGGTTAAAGAACTGAGTAGCTGGCCTGCATTCTCCCAGTACTCAGGTAACCTGTATTCCTTCAGCTTGTTGTTAAAGAACTGAGTAGCTGGCCTGCATTCTCCCAGTACTCAGGTAACCTGTATTCCCTCAGCTTGTTGTTAAAGAACTGAGTAGCTGGCCTGCATTCTCCCAGTACTCAGGTAACCTGTATTCTCTCAGCTTATGGTTAAAGAACTGAGTAGCTGGCCTGCATTCTCCCAGTACTCAGGTAACCTGTATTCTCTCAGCCTATGGTTAAAGAACTGAGTAGCTGGCCTGCATTCTCCCAGTACTCAGGTAATCTGTATTCTCTCTGCCTATGGTTAAAGAACTGAGTAGCTGGCCTGCATTCTCCCAGTACTCAGGTAATCTGTATTCCCTCAGCTTGTTGTTAAGGAACTGAGTAGCTGGCCCGCATTCTCCCAGCACTCAGGTAATCTGTATTATCTCAGCCTATGGTTAAGGAATTGAGTAGCTGGCCTGCATTCTCCCAGTACTCGGGTAACCTGTATTCTCCCAGCACATGGTTAAGGAACTGAGTAGCTGGCCTGCATTCTCCCAGTACTCAGGTAACCTGTATTTCCTCAGATTGTTGCTATCCTGTGATCCAGCTACCATAGTGCAATCCTGGCATCCCGTGTATTCACAGTCTCCTGGTATCCTATGTCCCCTCAGTTTTCCCTTTCTTTTTGAGTTCTCTAGTTACTCCTGGTTTATACAGTATTTATTGTTTACAGTTGTACAGTGTTTAATAAACTTGCTATTAAACCATGAACATCAGTCCCTGCTAACATGTTCTCACAATGGGAGATCCAAACGGATTCTGACATTCATGATGGATGCCAAAACCATTTTTGAGGTTGTCTCGTCAATAGCATTTTTTGGACGACCCCTTTGTGACTTGTCAGCCACAGTCCCAGTTTCTCCGAATTTGGAAAATAGGCATCTGGCAGTGTTATGTGAAATTGGAGGTCTTTGGTGCCGGTTGTTAAAATATGCAGCTATGACACGGAAATTTCATTCTCCAGGCATCAAAATTACCTAAGCAATCTGATTAGAAATTAAGCACAGATCTCTCCGTGTGTAGGGTGCCAGCGACAGCGATGCACGGTGCCGTGCGTCGCTATCGCCAGCTCTAAATTTGGCATGCATGCCAAATCTAGTGAGATCGCTCATTTCGCCGCTGGGTGAAATGAGCGGTCCCCCAATCCACCTCTCCCCTCAGCAAACCTTGTGCTGGGATGCGGTCAAGATCCCGCCAGGCGGAATCCCGGCGATCGAAATACCGACACCGGGATCCCGACCAGCACAATCCCGACATAGGCCAGTATTTACTAAGAATCCGAGTTTGTCCGATTTGTGTTTTTTTTTTTCTAAGTCCCAATCTGGGAATTCACTAAGCACCAATCTCGGCAGTGTTTGGACTATTCGTCATGGTTTGAATGACAACGTTCACAAATACGAATGAATAGACCATCGGTCAAACGTGGCTGTTATTTCATAGAATACGGGAATTCACTATTCATTCGTATTTGGGTGTTAGTCTCTGAGTGCCCAAATGCGGTCGTATTTTTTTTTTTGCGAGTCGTTAAAAAAAGCGGCAAAAAAAATAGATCTGCTTTTTTCAGTCGTGTTTACATGTGTTGCAAATAAAAAATCACTCACACCTGAATTAGGATGCCTATAAAAGGATGTTAGGCCCATTTCAATACACCTACACTCAGAAATGGCAGCAGGACTGTGGGCCAGTGACCTTTTGTGTGCTGTGGGATTCCTCAGACTCAGACATCAGCCTGTAAGTACCCAGGGCCAAGAAACTGAACATGGTCAGCAGGTTGTACAGGTTCCGCGGAGGCTGCGCAGGCCTCGTTTTTTTAGGGGGCGTTTAAACTTGAACGCATTGTCCGATGATAAGGTCATACAGATGTTCCGTCTAAATCGTAACAACATTTTCCGTCTGTATGACCTTGTCAAACTGGGCCTAGACCCTGAGAGAGCACGCTCTCGCCATGTCTTAGGCCTGCACAAACTCCTGGCTGTGTTGCACTTTATGGCTACTGGCAGCTTTCAGGCTGTGTCTGGGGATGTCATAGGAATCTCACAGCCCTCATTTTCCAGAATCTCAACACAGGTGATGTATACCTAACAACCTCTTCTGTTTTGTGTTTGTTTTAATTTCTCGGTGGCCAGTTCTGTCCTAAAATCTCAAGTTTATTGTTCTTTAAAATGTTCACACAGGTTTTGGCTGTTTTGCAGCCCCACATCGAGGCCTCAATCTGCTTCCCTACCCAGGAGTCTCAGTGGCATGCCATCAGGGTAGATTTCTATGAGCTGGCTGGCATGCCCAATGTGCTTGGAGCCATAGATTGCACACTCATTCAGCTGAGACCACCTAGGGGCAGGCAGCACATATATACTAACCACCATTTTGAACACTCCACAAATGTGCAGGTGGTTTGTGATGCAAATCTCAAAATAATGAGTGTTGTTGCTGGTTACCCTGGGGGCTGCCATGACTCCTTCATCCTCAGTCAGTCATCCCTCTTTGATAAGTTTGAGGACGGACAAATGCCAGAAGGATAGCTGCTGGGTATGTAATTTGATATGTGTAGGCCTGCGTATACTTTGCCCAAATACAGGTGCAGATGTATTAACCTTTAGAAGGCATAAGGAAGTGAGAAACCAGTGATCTGTGCAAGGTGATAAAGGCACCAGCCAATCTGCTCCAATATGTAAATTAACATTTAGGATCAGATTGTCTGCTGCCTTTATTACCTTGCACATATCACTGGTTTTTCACTTCCTTATGCCTTCTACAGGTTAATACATCTGCCCCACAGTGTGTTACTTATGCGTTGCTGTATCTTATCATGAATCACGTTACTATATCTGTCTTTTAGGTGATGGAGGATATGGCTGTTTCTCTTGGCTTCTAACTCCATTGTGTTACGTTCCTGATGCTCAGAACTAGAAAGATGTTGCGAAGTGAGTCCAGAGCACCAGGACGTGATGCTGAAATAGGGAGGGAACGGGAACAGCCCCTAGCACCCTACCTCCGTTGTTTTACCCGTGTGGTCAGTTCACGCCTGAGTGACTATGGTTTATTGGGCCCACGGCAGCCGCGTTTGAAGGGCAGATTAGGTCTGCCCAACTCCGATGCCCCCAGGTCTTAGAGTGAGACAAAGCGTGAATCGAGACAGGATAATAACAAGGGGACCTCTAACTAAAGCAAACAGAAGCTAGGGGCTACTAGCTACCCTAAAACTAAATATATGTGCGGCACGCCGCCAAAGGAAAAGAACAACAAAAGATATCACTGTCCACTCCCCCACACGGCACCGCCGAGTTCCGGGGAGGACAGTGAAAAGCGGAAACCTCTGCAAAAACCACCAATACAAAAAGTACCAAAAGGACTAAGCGGCCTAGGCCGCAACACGCGGCAGAAGCCGCTACTCACGAAACCGAGATAGAACCCCAACAAACGAGAACCCCCAGATGACTGCAACAGGTTCACTTGAACAGGAAGGATTCCCAGGACCGGCTTCAGAACTCCAGGACTCAGGAGCACAGGGAGCAGGATCGACCAGATACAGCTGACCAGGAACAGATGTTACAAGGCAGGAACAGCATACAGGAAGCTATCACCGGCATCTGTGCCAGGTAGTGAGGGAGAATATAACAGGGAGCCCTCCAATAGCTGCAGCGAAGCTTAATTAGTAATGTCGTGCAGCTGTCCTGCTGCACGACAAGAGCTAACAGGTGTATTGATAGATAGGAAGCAACGGGGAATGCGGTTCGTCTGTGGCGTCCCCGTTGCTAAGGGTCTGGCGGCTAAGCGCGCACGGCGTCCCAGCGTTGCCAGGGACCCGGCGGCTCAGCGCGCACAGCGTCCTGGTGTTGCTAGGCTCCGGGCAGGCAGGAAGGGAGGTGCGGCGGCCGTGAGCGTCGCTCGGAAGCAGACCGAGCGGCGCCGCGGACCGCGGCACCTAACACATTGTCCCGACCTGATACCCCTGTTGAACACAATTACAATAATGCACATAAGTCCACGCGGAATGTGATAGAAAGATGTTTTGGTGTGCTGAAATCTAGGTTTCGGTGTCTGGATAAGTCTGGTGGCCTTTTGTTGTATAGTCCCTCCAAGGTGACTCAAATTGTGTTCTGCTGCTGCTTTCTTCATAACATGTGTTTGCAACAACATCTGCCACATGTTGAGGAGGAGGAGGAGAAAGAAAGCAGCCAGCAAGCAGAGGAATTAGAGACATCTGGTGATACTTGGAGTACTGATGTAGGGAGGCAGGTTAGGCAACAGATCATCAATCACTATTTCTAAGGTAAGCTTGGTTTGCTTATTTCATTTGTTGTGTCTTCATAAATAGATGTTTTGTTTTTTTGGTCAAAATCCATTACTCAGAATGTGTCTGTCTCCTTGACACATACAAACATACCCTCGCTATATGATCACCAAATGATGCATGTGTATTGTGTGTCTTTTTAATATCAAAACAACAGATTATGAGTGGCATGCATTAAGTCTGGATAAGTGTTCGAAATCTCGCAGTGCTAATTTCTTACAAGCCCACATCATCCATTTAGTATTTCACTTTATCATTGTGTGTAATGTCCTAATGCACAGGTTCACAAACTCGGACCCCAGGACCACACACAGTGCATGTTTTTCTCGTAACCCAGTAGAAGCACAGGTGTATGAATTACTCACAGACATATGTAAAAAGGTTCACAGGTGGAGCTAATTATGTCACTTGTGATTCTGTGAGTAGACTTGCAAAACATGCACTGTGTGGGTTCCTGATGGCCGAGTTTGAGAACCTGTGTTCCCAAAAAACACTCCTCAACATATAATATGTTTGCCTTGAGGAATACATGTGTCCCTATGTGTGATGTACCATCATATTTAAGACTCACAAACTTACTGTAATCAGGAATAATTTATTTCCTAATGTTTGATGCTGTAAACTTGATGATGTGTAAGTAAATACACAGTTTGCCACACATATACATTATTAGAAACATTTTTTTTTACTAAAAGTACATATTTGTTTGTTTCAGCATCATGTGTAAAAACATGCTTAATAATTTTTAGCACACACAAACCTGTCCCAACAATACTGACATTCATTTGGACAATGTTTTTCAAACAAAACAAAGGCAACATATTACAAGATTTTTACGCCACTCAATTGTGTTCATCTTGTAATGTTGTATAGATAAGATAGCTAAGATATGTATCACTAACATTGTAATTTGGATTGTCTGCAGGCAAAAAGAATGATTGGAATCTAGAAAGAGTAATGATTAGAAAAAAATCAAGTGGTCAGTTTACTTCCTGCTAAAGACATTCTGCCTGGCTGGCAATTATTGTATCTGCAGGCAAAAAGAATGATTGGAATCTAGAAAGAGTAATGATTAGAAAAAAAATCAAGTGGTCAGTTTACTTCCTGCTAACATGTATGTGTGGCTCCATCAACATTTTCCTCCTCCAATACCCCAAAAAAATGAAAAGGAATAAATGTGCGTACTATTTTTTTTCAATTAATTTGGTGCACTTATAATTAATTATGTTAAAAAAGGGGCAAGGAGCTAAGTGTGATATTTTGTAAAGCATCAAAAACACTTGCTAACTATTTTGAGTTACTTATCACAAATGTCTAACTTTTTTTGTTACGTTTTTTTTGGTGGCTGCTTGTCCTGCCCTTTGCCTTTAGCACTGTCATGTTGGCGTGCTCTGGTGGACCGTCTTGGTGGTGATGAGACTGGCGTGATATTTGGAGTAGTCGTACCAGAACTGCTGGTTGTTTGCTGTTGGTGCATGCATCTGAGTGTTTCATTCAGGTTAGTGAGGGTGGCATTGAGTTCACGTGTAGCAGCATTTTGATGGTCTACTATTCTGAATAAACTTTCATTAATCTTTTGACTGTTTTGAAAATTGCTCATATAACTTTGCTGTTGTCTGTGCTGTTCTTCCATTAGTCTGTGCTGTTCTTCCATTATGCGCTGTAAGTTGCCCATGACCTGTTTAATGTCTGTACGCATGAGTTCCATGGTATTGCCTATTCTGGTTGTTTGCTCATTTTGTCGACTCAGATTTCTTGAGATTCTTCTGAGGTGAGATGGTAGGCTTGCAAACATTTGTGTCTGCTTACGCAGGCAATCTTCATTAGTGGCCTGCTGTCTAGCCCAAATAGTCCAAAACACCTGATCAGGGCCTTGTGTTCCTGGTGTTCTTGGGCTGTGTTGTGGTGGGGGTGGTGTGCTTTGCTGTCGTGGTGTACTCACAGGTGCTGGGGGGCTCATTCCTTGCATTAATGGCTGCATTTCTAAGATGTTTGTCTCCTCCATGTCACTGTGTTGGTGTTGTTGCGGAGGGATGCTGTTCCCAGGACTCGAAGCTGAAATGTTAAACATATCTCCGTTAGCTATCCATATGGTTGTGAAATGATAAAAAAACACTACACATGGAACACATGTCATTCACTGTTACTTTAAACTATTCTGCCTAGCAACATGATCACTCATAGCTTAAATACATACATATGCCTGCTTGTGGAAAATGTGTCTGGTTACTTAATTGTGAAAGCAAACACTTTAGTTTTATTGTAGCTCACACATACTCCAGCATAAAAGAAACATTGTAATACATAATGTGTTACCTTATAGCTTTGTTCAAACAAACATAGTAATGTTTTTGCAGGTATTTTGCAATGTTACCTTAAGCACACATGATTTTTTTGAAAAAACTAACTTACTTTTTACAAACAAACCAACATGCTTTTTTGTTGCAGCATCTTAGACCCAATGTCATACTGTATGACTCAAGTGGACATACATATCTTTACTGGATGTGGACAAGGCCATTTAGTTTGGATTCCATTTCAGCTTTTACTTACTGCGGTAAGTATTTTTGTTTTGGATGTGTTTGGACTTAATGCGGTTATGACTGATTATGATTATGTTCTGACATTTTACACTTTCTTTCAGTTTGATACTCACAATCAAGATGAGGGGAGTGTGGATGACGTCTTGGAGGTGTGTCCAAAACTTGGAGTGGGGGGACAACATACGGACGATAATCTTCGTGGCGGGGTAGCCTGCTGTGTTTGTGGCGGGACAGACGACCTTGCTTTCTTTTCGGCCACAGGTTTCTTGTGGTGATGTCTAACAGAAGAGCCACTTCTGCTGCTCCATACTTCTTTTGATGGACCTTTTAATGAAAGTGCAATTTTGTTATGGCCATTCCTTTACAAGCATACCCTATACTACAATGGACACTTTACCTGCTTCTGCAGCGTCATCATCATCAGATGTGTTAGGATTTACTGGCCGACGAGTAGTACTGCTTTTTTCAGACACTGTATAAAATGAGATATATTCATAAATCATGCTATTGTGTATACATCCACCCATTATGCTTATAAACATTTTTACGTTTAGAAATGCTTGGTTTTTAATTTAACAAAACATAAGGACCAGAAATACCAAAAAAAAAAAAAAAAAACACATATGCACTATGGCAACATCAGGACAGGCAAACATGTACAGGACACTGACATAGGCCACAAGTTAAAGGAATGGTTTTTTATTTTTTAAAAAACACACAAAATAATTTTGTAGTGTTTTTAAAAATAATACAGATGCAATATCTAATTGGCTCTGTGATGTGGCACTCCAAATACACATTTCCACTATATGACCACAAAAAAAACCCAGCAAATGTTAAGATTTCCAAAAATGCAGTATGGTGTCACGGTACAAATACAAGCAAAAATAAATATAATTTAAATAAAAAAAAAAACCATAACATTCTCTAAAGATGACATTACACATGTAAGTGGTTTACAAACCACTTTCCAGTACTCCAGCCTCTAACATGACAACGACTTATTTTAATTAAATAAAACATGGACCACTTATATATAAAACATAGTCATCATTTTTAACGTAAAAAACGCCCAAAAGGAAAACATTATTGCAGGACAAATCAGAGACACAACAAGTCCAAACTACACATGCTAAAGATCTGTCTGAAAAACACATGACATACAATAAAGTAAGATGTTACATTGGCTTTTAGCTAACACATGACCCAAAACAATGTATTTGCAGACACACACTTGAAGATGGGAGTAATATACAGATTACAAAATAAAACTTGTAAAAATAATAAAAAAAAAACACATGCTCACCATTCCTTGGCCTATCTGAATCCCGGACATGGGTTGCAGAGACAACTTCAGGAGGTATGACACTCCGCATGGGCTCCTCATACTCCAGATATCTTGCAATATAGGGCTGCCCACCACCGGTTTGCCGAGCTGACTTGGCCTCCTTGGCCATTTTGGATTTGACACGTCGCTTTATGTCATAGTACCGTTTGCGGCATGTGTCCTCCGTCCGCTTGACCACCCCCTCACTATTGAAAGCAGCAACAACTTTTGACCACAACACCATCTTCCTCTGTGTTGGCACCTTGGCGGACTCAGGGCCAAATAGCTGCCTCTGATACTTCATCAGCTCACGCACCAATGCCACATTTTCAGCAAAACTAAACTTAACATTCCACCCAGTCTTAGTAGTGGTGCATGGCTGCGGAGCACTCTGACTGTCACTGTCACTTGAGGCTGCTGCAGCAACCTCACCCACCTCCTCCACCTCACTAACCTCACTAACACTCACCTCCTCCACCTGACCGACCTCCTCCCCCTCACTCACACCCTCCACCTCTGAGTCACACATAATTGTGTGTCTAAACAGTTAACACAGGGGAAAAAAAAGACAAACAACACACTCCTCCACTACCACTACACAACACACACACACACACACACACACACACACACACACACACACACTGACAAGGGACTATAAAGAAAAATAACTTGGACTAAAAATGAGACAAAACCACAAAATACAAGACAACAAGAATGACAAGATGACTTTCAAACACAATACCACACTCAGAAATCGCTACCAACACTAGTGATGCGCACCTGAAATTTTTCGGGTTTTGGTTTTGGGTTCGGTTCCGTGGCCGTGTTTTGGGTTCGGACGCGTTTTGGCAAAACCTCACCGAATTTTTTTGTCGGATTCGGGTGTGTTTTGGATTCGGGTGTTTTTTTCAAAAGACCCTAAAAAACAGCTTAAATCATAGAATTTGGGGGTCATTTTGATCCCATAGTATTATTAACCTCAATAACCATAATTTCCACTCATTTTCAGTCTATTTTGAACACCTCACAATATTATTTTTAGTCCTAAAATTTGCACCGAGGTCGCTGGATGGCTAAGCTAAGCGACCCTAGTGGCCGACACAAACACCTGGCCCATCTAGGAGTGGCACTGCAGTGTCACGCAGGATGGCCCTTCAAAAAAATACTCCACAAACAGCACATGACGCAAAGAAAAATGAAAGAAAAAAGAGGTGCAAGATGGAATTGTCCTTGGGCCCTCCCACCCACCCTTATGTTGTAAAAACAGGACATGCACACTTTAACGAACCCATCATTTCAGTGACAGGGTCTGCCACACGACTGTGACTGAAATGACGGGTTGGTTTGGACCCCCACCAGAAAAGAAGCAATCAATCTCTCCTTGCACAAACTGGCTCTACGGAGGCAAGATGTCCACCTCATCATCATCGTCCGATTCATCACCCCTTTCACTGTGTACATCCCCCTCCTCACAGATTATTAATTCGTCCCCACTGGAATCCACCATCTCAGGTCCTCGTGTACTTTCTGGAGGCAATTGCTGCTGGTGAATGTCTCCATGGAGGAATTGATTATAATTCATTTTAATCAACATCATCTTCTCCACATTTTCTGGAAGTAACCTCGTACGCCGATTGCTGACAAGGTGAGCGGCGGCACTAAACACTCTTTCGGAGTACACACTGGAGGGAGGGCAACTTAGGTAGAATAAAGCCAGTTTGTGCAAGGGCCTCCAAATTGCCTCTTTTTCCTGCCAGTATACGTACGGACTGTCTGACGTGCCTACTTGGATGCGGTCACTCATATAATCCTCCACCATTCTTTCAATGGTGAGAGAATCATATGCAGTGACAGTAGACGACTTGTCAGTAATTGTTGGCAGGTCCTTCAGTCCGGACCAGATGTCAGCATCAGCAGTCGCTCCAGACTGCCCTGCATCACCGCCAGCGGGTGGGCTCGGAATTCGTAGCCTTTTCCTCGCACCCCCAGTTGCGGGAGAATGTGAAGGAGGAGATGTTGACGGGTCGCGTTCCGCTTGACTTGACAATTTTGTCACCAGCAGGTCTTTGAACCTCTGCAGACTTGTGTCTGCCGTAAAGAGAGATCCAAGGTAGGTTTTAAATCTAGGATCGAGCACGGTGGCCAAAATGTAGTGCTCTGATTTCAACAGATTGACCACATGTGAATCCTGGTTAAGCGAATGAAGGGCTCCATCCACAAGTCCCACATGCCTAGCGGAATCGCTCTGTTTTAGCTCCTCCTTCAATGCCTCCAGCTTCTTCTGCAAAAGCCTGATGAGGGGAATGACCTGACTCAGGCTGGCAGTGTCTGAACTGACTTCACGTGTGGCAAGTTCAAAAGGTTGCAGAACCTTGCACAACGTTGAAATCATTCTCCACTGCGCTTGAGACAGGTGCATTCCACCTCCTTTGCCTATATCATGGCCAGATGTATAGGCTTGAATGGCCTTTTGCTGCTCCTCCATCCTCTGAAGCATATAGAGGGTTGAATTCCACCTCGTTACCACCTCTTGCTTCAGATGATGGCAGGGCAGGTTCAGGTGTTTTTGGTGGTGCTCCAGTCTTCTGTACGTGGTGCCTGTACGCCGAAAGTGGCCCGCAATTCTTCTGGCCACCGACAGCATCTCTTGCACGCCCCTGTCGTTTTTTAAATAATTCTGCACCACCAAATTCAAGGTATGTGCAAAACATGGGACGTGCTGGAATTTGCCCAGATGTAATGCACTCACAATATTGCTGGCATTGTCCGATGTCACAAATCCCCAGGAGAGTCCAATTGGGGTAAGCCATTCTGCGATGATCTTCCTCAGTTGCCGTAAGAGGTTTTCAGCTGTGTGCCTATTCTGGAAAGCGGTGATACAAACCGTAGCCTGCCTAGGAACGAGTTGGCGTTTGCGAGATGCTGCTACTGGTGCCGCCGCTGCTGTTCTTGCAGCGGGAGGCAATACATCTACCCAGTGGGCTGTCACAGTCATGTAGTCCTGAGTCTGCCCTGCTCCACTTGTCCACATGTCCGTGGTTAAGTGGACATTGGGTACAACTGCATTTTTTAGGACACTGGTGAGTCTTTTTCTGACGTCCGTGTACATTCTCGGTATCGCCTGCCTAGAGAAGTGGAACCTAGATGGTATTTGGTAACGGGGGCACACTACCTCAAGAAATTGTCTAGTTCCCTGTGAACTAACGGCGGATACCGGACGCATGTCTAACACCAACATAGTTGTCAAGGCCTCAGTTATCCGCTTTGCAACAGGATGACTGCTGTGATATTTCATCTTCCTCGCAAAGGACTGTTGGACAGTCAATTGCTTACTGGAAGTAGTACAAGTGGTCTTCCGACTTCCCCTCTGGGATGACGATCGACTCCCAGCAGCAACAACAGCAGCGCCAGCAGCAGTAGGCGTTACACTCAAGGGTGCATCGGAGGAATCCCAGGCAGGAGAGGACTCGTCAGACTTGCCAGTGACATGGCCTGCAGGACTATTGGCTTTCCTGGGTAAGGAGGAAATTGACACTGAGGGAGTTGGTGGTGTGGTTTGCGCGAGCTTGGTTACAAGAGGAAGGGATTTACTGGTCAGTGGACTGCTTCCGCTGTCGCCCAAAGTTTTTGAACTTGTCACTGACTTATTATGAATGCGCTGCAGGTGACGTATAAGGGAGGATGTTCCGAGGTGGTTAACGTCCTTACCCCTACTTATTACAGCTTGACAAAGGCAACACACGGCTTGACACCTGTTGTCCGCATTTCTGTTGAAATACTTCCACACTGAAGAGCTGATTTTTTTGGTATTTTCACCAGGCATGTCAATGGCCATATTCCTCCCACGGACAACAGGTGTCTCCCCGGGTGCCTGACTTAAACAAACCACTTTACCATCAGAATCCTCCTTGTCAATTTCCTCCCCAGCGCCAGCAACACCCATATCCTCATCCTGGTGTACTTCAACACTGACATCTTCAATTTCACTATCAGGAACTGGACTGCGGGTGCTCCATTCAACACTTGCAGGGGGCGTGCAAATGGTGGAAGGCGCAAGCTCTTCCCGTCCAGTGTTGGGAAGGTCAGGCATCGCAACCGACACAATTGGACTCTCCTTTGGGATTTGGGATTTCGAAGAACGCACAGTTCTTTGCTGTGCTTTTGCCGCAAGTCTTTTCTTTTTTCTAGCGAGAAGATGAGTGCTTCCATCCTCATGTGAAGCTGAACCACTAGCCATGAACATAGGCCAGGGCCTCAGCCGTTCCTTGCCACTCCGTGTCGTAAATGGCATATTGGCAAGTTTACGCTTCTCCTCAGACGCTTTTAATTTTGATTTTTGGGTCATTTTTTTACTGATCTTTTGTGTTTTGTATTTTACATGCTCTGTACTATGACATTGGGCATCGGCCTTGGCAGACGACGTTGATGGCATTTCATCGTCTCGGCCATGACTAGTGGCAGCAGCTTCAGCACGAGGTGGAAGTGGATCTTGATCTTTCCCTATTTTTTTAACCTCCACATTTTTGTTCTCCATATTTTGCGCACAACTAAAAGCCACCACAGGTATACAATGTAGATGGATGGATAGTATAGTATTACTTATACTTATGGACGACGAGTGACGACACAGAGGTAGTTACAGCCGTGGCCTACCATACTGCTGCTTAGTGCTTATATATAAATATAATATACTGTATAACGGACCTGGTGGACAGTGTCAGCAGCAGACTGCTAAACTAGTATGAAGAAAGAAAAAAAAACACCACAGGTATACAATGTAGATGGATGGATAGTATAGTATTACTTATACTTATGGACGACGAGTGACGACACAGAGGTAGGTACAGCCGTGGCCTCCCGTACTGCTGCTTAGTGCTTATATATAAATATAATATACTGTATAACGGACCTGGTGGACAGTGTCAGCAGCAGACTGCTAAACTAGTATGAAGAAAGAAAAAAAAAACACCACAGGTATACAATGTAGATGGATGGATAGTATAGTATTACTTATACTTATGGACGACGAGTGACAACACAGAGGTAGGTACAGCCGTGGCCTACCGTACTGCTGCTTAGTGCTTATATATAAATATAATATACTGTATAACGGACCTGGTGGACAGTGTCAGCAGCAGACTGCTAAACTAGTATGAAGAAAGAAAAAAAAAACACCACAGGTATACAATGTAGATGGATGGATAGTATAGTATTACTTATACTTATGGACGACGAGTGCACTGACGACACAGAGGTAGGTACAGCCGTGGCCTACCGTACTGCTGCTTAGTGCTTATATATAAATATAATATACTGTATAACGGACCTGGTGGACAGTGTCAGCAGACTGCTAAACTAGTATGAAGAAAGAAAAAAAAACCACCACAGGTATACAATGTAGATGGATGGATAGTATAGTATTACTTATACTTATGGACGACGAGTGCACTGACGACACAGAGGTAGGTACAGCCGTGGCCTACCGTACTGCTGCTTAGTGCTTATATATAAATATAATATACTGTGTGTATAACGGACCTGGTGGACAGTGTCAGCAGACTGCTAAACTAGTCTGAAGAAAGAAAAAAAAAACACCACAGGTATACAATGTAGATGGATGGATAGTATAGTATTACTTATACTTATGGACGAGTGACGACACAGAGGTAGGTACAGCCGTGGCCTACCGTACTGCTGCTTAGTGCTTATATATAAATATAATATACTGTATAACGGACCTGGTGGACAGTGTCAGCAGCAGACTGCTAAATTAGTATGAAGAAAGAAAAAAAAAACACCACAGGTATACAATGTAGATGGATGGATAGTATTACTTATACTTATGGACGACGAGTGACGAGTCGACACAGAGGTAGGTACAGCCGTGGCCTACCGTACTGCTGCTTAGTGCTTAATTATATATATAATATACTGTAAAACGGACCTGGTGGACACTGCAGTGTCAGCAGACTGCTAAACAAACTAGCATGAAGAAAGAAAAAAAAAACACCACAGTGTTTTTCAGGCAGACAAACGTATACTGGACTGGTGGTCACTGTCAGCAAAACTGTGCACTGTACTCCTGCTATAACTGCTCCCCAGTCCCCACAATTAGGCCGTGTGAGCAGTGCACTCAGCACAGATATATCATGCAGCAGTGCAGCACACTGAGTGAGCACAGATATGGTGGAGCGTTTTTTTTCAGGCAGAGAAACAACGGATTAAACTCAAAACCCTGCACTGTACTCCCTAACAGCTGCTCCCCGTCCCCAATCCTCCCCACAATTATAACTAACTAAGTTCTAATATAATACAACGGACTCGGAGAGGACGCCAGCCACGTCCTCTCCCTATCAATCTCAATGCACGTGTGAAAATGGCGGCGACGCGCGGCTCATTATATAGAATCCGAGTCTCGCGAGAATCCGACAGCGGGATGATGACGTTCGGGCGCGCTCGGGTTAACCGAGCAAGGCGGGAGGATCCGAGTCGCTCGGACCCGTGCAAAAAAAAGGTGAAGTTCGGGCGGGTCGGATTCCGAGGATCCGAACCCGCTCATCACTAACCAACACTACTCTTCAAACCACAAAATCACCTACCTCCACAGCACAACCTCCCTCCTCCTCACCACTAACTAAACCCACGAGGTGCGGACGGTTTGGGGCGTATGTATATGGTTGCGCACAGACACTCTTACCGTCTGAAACACAACCAATCACGAACGGGGATGAAAATCGAAACTGAAAGTGAAAATGCGGCCGCGGGAAAAAAAAACCCTGCCGCGTTTAACTTAGTGAAAAAACCAGCAAATCCAACAAAAACACGTACGCAAACGACACTGACGGCCGTAAATGTGGCAAAAAAAAACGACTGGCATCGACATCGGAAAACACGAAAACCATAAAGTCGACTGCTTCGTAACTTTGCGTATATGGATTCAAAAAGTTGCATGAAAATGCACCCGATACAAAACGAGTTTAAACACTACACAAACCGACTCAAACACGAATATTAGTAAATATTGCCCATATTCTCCCTCTGTGGGTGTCCACGACACCCATAGAGGGAGAATAAATTAGTGTGCCCGCAAGGGGCTGCGTTGCGCTCGCCCCCCTCTCTGGATTGTGCCAGTCGGGATCCCGGTGTTGGTATTCCGACTGCCGGGATCCCGTCCAGCGGGATTTCGTACTGATCCCATCGCACTGTGTGCTGAGCGGGGAGAAGAGATATGTGCTGAGCGGTCTGTGCAAAATCGCTTAGCACACATCTCCCCCGTGTGTACTGCCCCTTAGTCTGTATAACCATCCCTTTTTTCCCAACTAATCTTAGTCTTCCCCACTAAAACTGCAACATAGAACTATAAGAAGTAGCTGAACTCTGGTACAAAACGCAGCTGCCAGGCTGTTAACTAGTCAGTCCCATTCCAGCCACATAACACCCTTTCTCTACTCCCTCCACTGGTTGCTACTTGCTAGCAAGATGGCGAAACGTCTTCAAGATTGGCTTACTGACTTTTAAAGCCTTACATGACCAGGGCACAAGGTACAGTACCTGAAGCAGCCTCTGATTCCTTAATGCCTCACTCGAATACTGAGATCAGTAGATGAAGGACTTTTAGCAGTACATAGAATCTCCCTGAATTTATCCGGGGGTAAAGCTTTTAGCCATGTGGCTCCTACTCTATGGAACTCACTTCACTGTACAGTACGAGAGGCTCCCACTCTAGAATCCTTCATATACGAACTGAAGCCTCAATCATTTCCGTAATTGTCCATTTAATATTTCCATGCTCTCCGTATAAAGCTTTTCTGTACTTCATTGTTTCTGTACTATATTAAGTTAATTCTTTTACGTGCCTTGAGTCCTATTTGAGAAAGAGCGCTATCTAAATAAATGATTATTACTATTAACTTTGTAGTGGTACGTGTTTATAACTTTCTGTTAAAATAGGGGTTTGATTGATCGGTGTTAAAATGACTCAAACACGTGTGCAGGTTGCTAGGATACACAGGTTGCTTCTCTTCTCTCTGGGCTGTCTCTAAGGTGCATTTAAAAATATTTTGTTAACCTAGTATATATATATCTGCCTTGCTACTGTATTTCACTTGGGCCAGTTACACCGTACATTAGCTTACTGCTCAGTAGGTTTTAGCTGTGCAACTGATTGGTTCTCTGTTGATTCCTGATGTTTGAGTTCAGCTTGTTCCTTGACTCTAATGATTCTTGTATCTCAGGCATTGAATGTAGATCATTTTTTGTTACATTATCATTTCTTTAAATATACGTACAGTATGTTATGTCTGTGGGTGTTCTCAATGGTGGAGTTTCTCTTCTTTACTACTGTGAGCATTATTGTTTATGTGATGCTGGTACTATTTTTCAGTATATTATTATTCACTACAGTATATTTATATTGAACCTTGCCATTGAGAGAGTGACATAATGCTGCAAGCTGAATAATAGTGCAATAAGGACTCAGACATAAATACTATTAAGAGCTGAAGATAGTTGTGTTCCAAAGTCTGAGATATATAACTACCAGAGAGCCATTTTCTGGGTGTGTCAGAAAAAATGCAGGCTTGCCCAGGTGTTTTTGGGGAGGGTCTCTGATGTCAGCGCAGACCACTTCCAGGCCGTCTCAGTCGCAGATTAGTGGTAGTCTAAGAACTACAGATGGAGCTCCATCTGTGCCTGGGGACGTGCCTATCTCTGAGAGGATCTCACGCGCGCGTCCGTGATGGAGTCGCGCCCCATTCATTAGAGTTTCCGCCTGGGGTGCGCGCGCGTCTGTGATGGAAACGCGAATGGGAGAGTTTCTCTGTGCACTTTGGAGGGGCTAGGTGGACGGATCGTCTAGTCACGCCGGGCATGCACGCCTGCGATGGAGGTTGTCAGGTTAAGTCATTTTACTGTATATGGACCTAGCCTCTCTACTACAGTCTGAGAAGGACAAGCCAGTGGAATAGTCACCAAGGAAAAGGACTCTATTGCAATATAGCATCTATACCTAACTTTTCTGTGCCAACACTAATACCTCTGCATAAGCAGAAGGTTGAGGATAGAGTGACAGGAGAGAAAGGGGGAGATGTACTGTACTAAACAGTGAAAAAAGTAGAGAAGAGAACCAGTGGAGAAGTTGCCCATGGCAACCAATCAGCACTGAAGTAACATTTATAATTTATAGAATGCTGCTGGCGCCCAAAATGGCTGCCTCACCTTTTGCATGCTCCTGAACATCTCCATAAAACAGCTTAAATTCTCCAGAACTGACCTATGAATCATCATAAATATCCAAGGACTTACCTTTAACTTGTACTACTCTACACGGACATCTCATCATAACCAACGGATTGCATTCTTGTGCTGAGATACACACTAGATTGAATCCTCTGCAACACTCCACTGAGAAGTCCTTCAGTTTGGAATCTACTGTACTCTGCATTGGACATCCCAGACAAGGTAATGTGGACTACAACCTATATTTGGCTCCATCCAGCCCTTCACTTAGACATCATCCACCTCTGTTCTCTGAGCAACAAATACCGTAACTCTGACTTCTTGCATTTTTCAACTAATGTCAGTATACTCAGGCTCTGAATTGCTGAAGGGTCACTGTTCATTTCAAATTGCATGATCCCAGCCATACCCCAGGACAAATGATACCACTACCCTTACAAGAGATCTACTTCAAAAGCCTCTCACACTGAGACAAGCCTGCTCTGTCCTGGAATTATTGACTAAATCAGCAACAGAAAAGGAAAGTTTATTTTATTTATCACTTGTATCAAATATACACATTGAACTATTGGAGCAGCAATAGGTTATAGCAATAACTCTGTTCATGAACCCGTTATAATTTTTGGATCACATGCCGAATTGGGAAAAATAAATAAAAATAAAATAAAAATTATATTTTATATATATATATATATATATATATATATATATATATATATGTATATATATATATATATATATATTTATATCGGCACTCTTCTTCTTCTTCTTTATAAAAGGTATGTTGTGTTCACTTATAAATTTGTATCACCTTGAAGAAGGGGCGTTGTGGCCCCGAAATGTTGGACACTGAGTGATTGAATAAATGCACTTTATGCACCTTATTGGCTGAAACCAGACCCGTGAGTGCCGCCGCTGCTGGGCTTATTATATATATATATATATATATATATATACACACACACACACATATATACACACATACAGCTTTCTCTCCCTCATCATCATATGCAGCCCATACTTATAGTAATCTGTCATTGATGACCCAATGTATACGTATTCCTCCAGCTTCATTCTTTCACTCCGCCCACCAAGTTCCGCAGTTCCTATTACACCATCACAGGCTTCTATCCTCCAATCCCTTGGCATTTTAAAAAGAAAACACAGGCGCATTCCTGGGAAGCGAGCAGGCCGGAAACTTCTTTTCCCCGGTAACCACCTAAGTCTTTTGCCCACCTGCTCACCCCCAGATTCAAAGAACAATCAAATAGAAGAGATACCCAAAAAATGGCCCTGTGCTTAGGAGAACAGAACTGTCAAGTCTCTCTTTGTGACCCCCATACCCAGAGCGCCTGCACTTAACATAAAGAAAACTGAATGCCCTCTGGTATGCTCAATCAGGTCAGTCCTTTGTAATGCCAGATCTATAAGAAACAAGACTGCAACAATTGCTGACCTTATTGAATCTGAAGATCCAGCCTGTATTACAGAGACCTGGCTAGATGAAAATGCAGCACCTGTATTGGAGGCTGCAGTCCCAACAAATTACTCTGTCATCCACAACCCAAGACTGGACCGCAGGGATGGCGGGGTGGCTATCTGCTTTATAAAAGATCTTAAACTTAGGGTCCACCCTATTGAAATTACTTGCTCATTCGAATGCATTGCTGTCCGGAGTTCGACATGTTAAAGTCGAAAAATATTGTAATGCATATGCCTTGTACTAACCCCATGCACATGCCCGCTGCTCGTGCACTCAGTCCGCCGTGCGTGCACATATCCGCAATTTGCGTAGGATCGCTCCGGCGATCATGCGCGTGATATGGGTATTTACGGCGGAGTTTGTGGGCGCGTAGGGGGTTATTAGAACATTACATATTTAACCCAAATAGTGCACTTTGTACCCATAGTTCCCCTACACCACATCAGCGAGTATCAATAGTTTAAACAGTTCCAGGACTAAGGGATTCGCCTTTGCATGATAGGAAGGGTCAGATAAAGGTTGGAAGGTGATGTCTAGTATCCAGCTGTAGGGTATTTTGAGGGTAACATTCCGGTGTTGGTTAGAGAAAGATTGCATGTTCCAGCGTATAGTAATGTGCAGAAGTAGAATATAGATATTCACTGTATTTACTGTATATTATGTATGCGGCGGGAATCCAGAGGATACCACCCACAAGAGCAGTTGGGGAAAGACATCGCCCACCTTTTCAAATCAACCTATGACCTCTTCTGTAATGAAAAGACACATCTCTGTGTCCAATGAAAAGGATATTTTCTGATCAGAAAACTATAGAATGTTAGTGTGGGCTGAATAAGGTGTGAATATATTGAACCCCGCTTGGTGAACTTGGTGATCTTGGTGAAGCTTGGTGAAGCTTGGTGAAACTTGGTGAAGCACGGTCTAGGTGAAAACGTGGTGAGCACGGTCTGGGTGAATACGTGCAATGGAGTGTGATAAAGTTTTCGTGGTATTACACTCCAGCTGTTTTGGAGCACAGGGTGGAGACTCCAGTGATCCTACCACTTATAGATAGCAAGTGTCTATGAGCGGTATGATTGGACCGCACGGTTGTGTCTTCACTTTCCTGCAAGGGTCTTAGAGTGTATTTATCTGTACAAAGTGTATAAGTATTGATAAGGTGTACGCACTGCGGGTACTTTGTACCGTCAGTGCTACTTAAGGTTTAAGGTATAACATTGTTGCAGTAATTTGCTGCTAAGGGTTAAAGTGTAATCATATCATTGCATTGTATCATTAACAAGGTTTAAAGGTTATCAATTGTGTGTGCGTACGCTGTGTGTACTCTGTACACTCAGCGCGGCGTGTGTACGCCAAGTACGTACCACGTGCGGGACTCTGTACGCAAATAGCGTACAAAGTGCGTAGCACATGTATTCAGTCTAGCGGCCATAAGCGGCTCCACGGTAATAGTGTATCTAGAGGTATAGCTTTTCGGTCTAAGATAATATCGACGTTATCAATTGGGAGCTCTTCCGGTTCTTCCTCATACCCGCAGCCTAGCAGATTTACGCAGACTTTATCTATCAGCAAAGGGCGGAAAGGTATCCCCCCGTAAGCCTTCTCTTGGTCGGTGGATACACTAGTGCTGATTAGATAAGCGTCTGCCCTGCATGGTTTGAATGGATGCTGGAGGGATCCGTAAGGTAAGAACGCAAAAGCTATTTTTAAAATCTGCAAATTTCTGTTTTGGCGCCAAATGCGCACACAACACACGCATACACCTGTATTTTGTACTTTGCATATCTGCTCGCATTATTGCCGTAAGCATTGATTACTAGATTAATTTTGACCTGTACTGAGAAAATTTGTTGCTATTTAGTTAAAATATAGAGTTAATATTTAAGGAAGTAAGTGTAAGACGCACACACAGCCTGGCCTAGTTGTAAAGGTTTATACAGTAGAAACTGTGTGTTGTGTTAAGTGAGCGATTATAGTTAAATATCGCTTACATTTATAGAAGTGTGGGATTTGTAGTACTGCAGACGTACGGCCTTTGTACACGTGTCTCGGACAGCGTACGGGACTGCGTACGCAACGTAAAGACGTACGCACGTGGCGTGTTCACGCAACGTGCGTAAAAGTACGACCGCTAAATACAAATCACACAATAGCATTGTTTTAGTTTAGGCGCGAGACGGTAACCACGCGATAATAGCACAAATTGATCAGTTTCCAATATTTAGTTTAAAAACCTGTTTTACTGTATTACCTCTGGGGAAAGCTATCAGTTATCGAAACAAGGGGAGGCTTACAGAGAAGACAAAAGATGACCCTATCAGTTAAAAGGAAAGGATATTTTCTGATCAGAAAACTATAGAATGTTAGTGTGGGCTGAATAAGGTGTGAATATATTGAACCCCGCTTGGTGAACTTGGTGATCTTGGTGAAGCTTGGTGAAACTTGGTGAAGCACGGTCTAGGTGAAAACGTGGTGAGCACGGTCTAGGTGAATACGTGCAATGGAGTGTGATAAAGTTTTCGTGGTATTACACTCCAGCTGTTTTGGAGCACAGGGTGGAGACTCCAGTGATCCTACCACTTATAGATAGCAAGTGTCTATGAGCGGTATGATTGGACCGCACGGTTGTGTGGGCAATACGCAGCGCAACGTGATACGAAGTTTTGCATATTTGTGTGTAAATCTCGTCATCATAAGCGTTGTGTGAAGCACATGCAAGTGTGATTTGTGTAAAGTAAAGGTTTAGGGAGTTTTCGCTGGTCCCTCCAGAGGCAGATATTCACTGGGTACCTAAAGGCCCAGGGGATATAGGCCAAAGTAGGGCCTGCAACGGCTACACGTGTCTGCTAAAAAAAGGCGGATCTGTGATACTCGGAGCAGAAGAAGTTAGTGGAAGAACTTTGAGGACTTCCACCGGTAGACTACTGTGTTTGGTGCATTTTAGGAAGTTTTCCCGTGTTAAAAAGGTCCACAATGGAAGCCAAGTGCACAACACAGGGACGTTCACCAGTCAGGGTTCAGACAGCGGAGTTCAGACCCAGGGGGTCAGCTCGGTTAGTAATGTGGGGGAAGTATGGTCCCCACACTGAGACCTTTTGTGATGAATGGACACGACTGACTGTGGGGGATAAAGCACCATTTCCTGGGATAGGTAGCTTTGACTCAGAGGTATTGCATAATCTAAGGCTTAGGAACTGTCTGATAAAATGTCAAAAACAAAGGATTAGATACACAAACTGTTTAAATTTATGGCAGCAAGAGGGTGATATGCAGAGGGAACTAGCTTACACAGCCGGTTGCAACCCTAGCAGGAAACTGATGGCAACCGCACCACCACCACCGTATATTACAGGGGAGAAAGTGGCTACAGACAATGACATACTGATATATGCTAAGAGTAAAATTGATAAATGTAGTAATGATGATAAGAATGAACTTAATAAATATATTAATGCTAACCCGTGCAAGTTGTATTCCATCTTAAACTTCCCTCAGGAATACGAGCAAGAAGATGAACCCAGAACGATATCGGCACTTCCTCCAGCAGCCACCATACAGGACACCCAGGTGGGCACAGCCCAACCGGTAAGAGCAGTAGTAAAGCCCTCTAGCAGAGGGATAAGTGAGGTCGTGTCCACGGGTAAGTACGGTACAGTATGTTATGCAGAGACAATTGCACCTCACATTGTAGAAGCAACCCAAAATGATGTAATTGAACTAAATCCTGTCAGGGTGATCGCAGTCCCCAATGGGAGGACTGACGCTCAGGGAATCACTCCCGTCAGGAACATTGCTATGCATTGTCCTTGGTCCCGGGCAGAATTGAGGACAATTATGTCTGAATTTCCCGATCCCAGAAAAGATCTAGTCGCATGCCAAAGGTTTATTAAAGAATTAGGTAATGCCACCGAACCCACAAACAAAGATTGGTGAACAGTGCTACGAGTATGTCTACCTTCCAATATTGACCCTGCGAAATTTATTACTGATTGCAAATTAGACGCAGAAGTACCTCTCACTGAGGAGTACACTCAGGAGAATGTACGACAAATCAATCTGCAATTAGGAGTATATTTCCCTACTGTTGTCAAATGGAACAAAATCTTTTCCATAAGACAAAAAGAAGGTGAAACGGCATCTGAATATTTCCACCGAGCACTGCAGGAAATGTCTAGATACACTGGGATCGAGGACATTAAGGAAAATATACATCACAGGGAGGTAGCTGTGTCAGTATTAATGGACGGGTTAAAAGACACACTAAGAACCAGGGTACAAACCTCTCTACCTAACTGGAGAGGTATCTCGGTGGCTGCATTAAGAAAGTCCGCTATCGAGCATGTGTTATGATTCCAGCACTCTGGTCTAGGGAGATTTTATAACAAGGACCTGAGCACTGGAACGTAATGCTGGGAAAGGAAGCGGGAATGGAAAATAGCCCCTTGCGCCCTAACTCCGTTGTCTCGCCCGTGCTGTCAGAAATCCCTTGCGAGACTATGGTTGCTTGAGCCCATGGCAGCCGCGTTTGAAGGGCGGATTACGTCTGCCCAACTCCGATGCCCCCTCAGGTCTTAATGGGAGACAAAGGGAAATCCGAGACAGGGTGATAACAAGGGGCCCTCTAACTCAGCAACAAGGCCAGGGAAAAGGACAACCAAAATACCCCTTGTCCACTCTCCTACCCGGCACCGCCGAGTTCCGGAGAGGACTTGTGGAAGCGGAACCCTCCGCAAATGCTCCGAAACAGAATACAAAAAATATAGCGGGCTGAGCCGCAGCACACGGCAGAGCCGCAACTCACGAACACCACACGAGATTCTATGGCGACCGTGGCGGACAATAGAGGACCAGAGACTTCTTGGGATGAGGTGATAACTCCAAGATTCGGGAACTCTGAAGACAGGAATGACCGGACACAGCAGGACAGGAACTGACGTTCAGCAAACCTAAGCAGCATGCAGGAAGCTATTACTGGCGTCTGTGTGAAGCACTGAGAAAGTATTTAACAAGGAATCCTCCAATCAGATGTTACAGAGCCAGATTATCAACATGCCGTGCAGCTGCCAGGCTGCACGAGCAAAGACAAGTGTGTGTGTGATTATTTGATTGACCCTGCAACGGGGAACGCGGTCCGCCCGTGGCGTCCCCGTTGCTAGGGTCCGGGCGGCTAAGCACACCTGGCGTCCCTGTGTTGCTAGGGAGCCGGCGGCTACGCACGCACGGTGTCCCAGTGTTGCTAGGGACCAGGCGGCTAGCCCACTCGGCGTCCCTAGTAGCTAGGCGCCGGGCCGCGAGGACATAGCGTACCCCGGCGCCTAACAGTACCCCCCCCCCTTGAGGAGGGGTCAAGAAACCCCTAAAGCCAGGTTTCTGAGGAAATTATTGAAAAAATGCCCTCTTGAGCCTAGGGGCATGAAGATCCTTGTCCAGGACCCAAGACCTTTCCTCCGGACCATAGCCTTTCCAGTGAACTAAAAAATAAAGCCGACCCCGGGATAATTTAGAGTCAAGAACTTTCTCTACCAAGAATTCCTGTTGTCCCCGTACCTCCACTGGAGATCTACCCTGAGAGATCCTCCGAGGAAATCTACTGGAAGAAACGTATTGTTTCAACAGGGAACAATGAAAAGTATTTCCAATTTTAAGAGATCTTGGTAAACGTAGCCGAAAGGCAACTGGGTTGACCTTCTTACTAATAAGAAACGGTCCAATAAATTTGGGTCCCAGTCTAGCCGAGGATTGTCGAAGCCTGATGTTGCGAGTCGACAACCACACCTTATCTCCCACCTTAAAAGTGCAAGGACGTCGGAGCCTGTCAGAAAATTTCTTCTCTCGGAAGGCCACTTTCCTGAGAGCAAGGTGCACTTTTTTCCAAATTGCTCTGAGATGGGAGGTCAAGGTTAGCGAGGAGACTGGAGAATGATGAAAAAAAGAATTGGCTCTGGGGTGAAAACCAAAAACTGAAAAGAACGGAGACTCTTTGGTGGAGGAATGACAAGAGTTATTGTAAGCAAATTCAGCCAAAGGGAGAATCTCGGACCAATCATTCTGGAGTTTGGCTGAATACAGACGCAAATATTGTTTTAATGACTGGTTGACTCGTTCAGTTTGCCCGTTAGACTGTGGGTGGTAACCAGATGTTAAAGACAGTGTCATCTTCAATGAGGCACAAAAACATTTCCAGAACTGTGCGATGAATTGTGGACCCCGATCAGAAACAATATCAGTGGGCAACCCATGAAGCCTGAACACATGGCGGAGGAACAAAACTGCCAACCCTTGAGCAGAAGGCAATCGGGGAAGAGCGACAAAATGAGCCACTTTACTAAAACGGTCCACTACCACCCAAATGACTCGGAATCCGGCTGAAAGGGGAAGGTCAACCACAAAATCCATGGAAATATGAGACCACGGCCTGAGAGGAACAGCTAAAGGCATGAGTTGCCCGATAGGCAACGAACGAGGAACCTTATGCTGTGAACAAACCTGACATGAATGAACGAATTCCTTAACGTCTTTAGAAAGACTAGGCCACCACACTGAGCGAGAGACTAACTCCAATGTCTTAGTGATTCCCGGATGCCCGGAGACTTTGCTGTCATGAAATTCAGTTAAAACAGTGGCTCTCAAAAATTCAGGGACATAAAGATGACCAGCAGGAGTAAGTCTAGGAGCTTGGTGTTGAAGCTGGTTTAACTGGGTAAATAAATCCTGAGTGAGGCCTGCCCGGATGACTGAAGATGGAAGTATGGAGGTAACAACAGGATTGCTATTGTGAACCGGAAGAAAGCTACGTGACAGGGCATCAGCTTTTGTATTCTTGGAACCAGGCCTGAAAGTAATTATAAACCTGAAACGAGTAAAAAATAATGCCCAACGTGCCTGTCGAGCATTAAGCCGTTTAGCTGACTCAATATATTGCAGGTTCTTATGGTCAGTCAAAACCGAAATAGTATGTTTAGCTCCCTGCAGCCAATGCCTCCACTCCTCGAAGCCCATTTCACCGCCAGTAACTCCCGATTACCAACATCATAGTTGGATTCAGCGGAGGAGAATTTCCTGGACATAAAGGCACAAGGATGTAACTCCAGAGACTCCGGATCCTCTTGAGAAAGGACAGCCCCCTCTCCAACCTCTGAGGCATCAACCTCCACAACAAAAGGCAATTCCGGATTAGGATGTCTGAGGACTGGAGCCGAGACAAAGGCTTGTTTCAAGGCCTGGAAGGACAATTCGGCTTCATGCGACCAGTTGGTAGGATCCGCCCCTTTTTTTGTAAGAGCTACTATGGGAGCAACCAGGTCAGAAAAAGAATGAATGAACCTCCTATAATAATTCGCAAACCCTAAAAAGCGCTGAATTGCTTTTAAATTAGTGGGTTGCGCCCAATTAAGGATGGCCTGGAGCTTCTTTGGTTCCATGGAAAATCCCTGAGGAGAAATTATGTACCCTAAAAAAGATACTTCCGTGACGTGAAAATCACACTTCTCCAGCTTGGCATACAAATGATTCTCACGTAACTTTTGAAGAACCAGACGCACCTGGGTAACATGTTGTTCCATAGATTCAGAAAAAATCAAGATGTCGTCTAAATAAACGACCACTAATTTCCCTAGGAAGTCACGGAGAACATCGTTAATAAGGTCTTGAAAAACCGCTGGAGCGTTAGACAGGCCGAACGGCATCACCAGGTATTCGTAGTGACCTGACTGAGTGCTGAAAGCCGTCTTCCACTCATCCCCAGATTTAATTCGGATGAGGTTGTAAGCTCCTCTAAGGTCAATTTTAGAAAAAATCACAGCAGAACGTAACTGATCAAAAAGTACAGAAATCAACGGCAAAGGATAGGTGTTTTTAACGGAGATCTTATTCAGGGCTCTAAAATCAATGCATGGTCTAAGCGAGCCATCTTTTTTCTCCACAAAGAAAAAACCTGCACTTAAAGGAGATTTTGATGGTCTAATAAATCCCTTCTTTAAGCTTTCCTGAATATAATTATTCATGGCCGTAGTTTCTGGCCCGGACAAAGCATATAATCTCCCCTTTGGCAAAGTGGCACCTGGAACTAGCTCAATTGTACAATCATAAGGCCGATGGGGAGGCAGAATATCCGCATTGCCTTTAGAGAAGACATCGGCAAACTCTTGGTATTCCACAGGAATGAGCTCTGGAATGATTGCTGCAACTCTGACTGGATACGAAATACATTCCTTAGCACAAAATGTACCCCATCGGGAAATCTCCCCGGACCGCCAATCAATGGTGGGATTATGAAAGGCCAGCCAGGGGTGACCCAGAACAACAGGAACTGCCGGGCAATGTGTAAGGTAAAATTCAATATTTTCGGAATGTAAGGCTCCTACGGTAAGTACTACTGGAGGTGTACGGTGAGCAATTATCCCATTAGAAAGCGGACCCCCATCTAAGCCGTGCATGGTGATACATCTATCTAATGGTAACTGCGGAATGCCTAAGGCCTTAGCCCAAGTTAAATCCATAAAGTTTCCTGCAGCTCCACTGTCGACAAAAGCCGACACCAAAGAACTGAGGCTGCCAAAGGAAACCTTAACGGGGACTAAGAGAGAGTTGTTCGAGGAGATAAGCTGCAGACCTAAGTGAACCCCCTCACAATTCACTTGGTCAAAGCGTTTCCCGACTTGTTCGGGCAATTACGAGCAAAATGTCCCTTACAACCACAGTATAAACAAAGACCGGAATTTTGTCTTCTGGTTTTTTCTTCAGGAGACAGCCGGGAGAGACCCATCTGCATGGGCTCCTCGACGTCATCTGGAATGGAATATACACATGGACTAGACCTTACAGATGCTCCTCTTTCAGCCCTCCGCTCACGGAGACGACGATCAATCTTTATAGCAAGCTCCATAAATTTATCGAGAGTCTCAGGAGCGGGGTACTGGAGGAGGCTATCTTTTATAGATTCAGATAAACCGAGGCGAAACTGACTGCGCAGGGCAGGGTCATTCCAGCCACAGTCGTTCGACCAACGGCGAAATTCGGTACAATAAACCTCCGCAGGATTTTTTCCTTGTTTGAGAGCGCGCAGCTGACTCTCAGCGGACGCCTCTCTATCTGGGTCATCATACAAGAGCCCTAAAGACTTAAAAAAGGCGTCTACAGATAACAACACAGGATCCTCTGCTCTTAAACCAAATGCCCAGGTCTGAGGATCCCCCTGGAGTAAAGAAATAATAATCCCAACCCGCTGAGATTCATTACCAGAGGATGTTGGTCTTAAACGAAAATAAAGTTTACAGGATTCTTTAAAATTAAAAAATTATTTTCTATCACTGGAAAAACGGTCGGGCAAATGCATCTTTGGTTCAGAGACTACCTTCGGGGAGGCTCGCAAAAGATCTTCCTGCGATCTCACCCGAAGAGAAAGATCCTGAACCATCTGAGTAAGTTCTTGAATCTGGTTTACTAAGAGCTGACCGGGTTTCGGCCCTAAACCTGACGGATTCATGAGGCCGATAAACTCTCACAAAAACTGAATGAGAAAAAATTAAACCCCGTTTAATTTTAAGTTTTGGTTGGGCCGGTAATAATGTTATGATTCCAGCACTCTGGTCTGAGGAGATTTTATAACAAGGACCTGAGCACTGGAACGTAATGCTGGGAAAGGAAGCGGGAATGGAAAATAGCCCCTGGCACCCTAACTCCATTGTCTCGCCCGTGCTGTCAGAAATCCCTTGCGAGACTATGGTTGCTTGAGCCCATGGTAGCCGCGTTTGAAGGGCGGATTACGTCTGCCCAACTCTGATGCCCCCTCAGGTCTTAATGGGAGACAAAGGGAAATCCGAGACAGGGTGATAACAAGGGGCCCTCTAACTCAGCAACAAGGCCAGGGGCTACAAGGTAACTTAAAACTAGAATATGTGCGGAAATACCGCCAGGGAAAAGAACAACCAAAATACCACTTGTCCACTCTCCTACCCGGCACCGCCGAGTTCCGGAGAGGACTTGTGGAAGCGGAATCCTCCGCAAATGCTCCGAAACAGAATACAAAAAATATAGCGGGCTGAGCCGCAGCACACGGCAGAGCCGCAACTCACGAACACCACACGAGATTCTCTGGCGACCGTGGCGGACAATAGAGGACAAGAGACTTCTTGGGATGAGATGATAACTCCAAGATTCGGGAACTCTGAAGACAGGAATGACCGGACACAGCAGGACAGGAACTAACCTTCAGCAAACCTAAGCAGCATGCAGGAAGCTATTACCGGCGTCTGTGTGAAGCACTGAGAAAGTATTTAACAAGGAGTCCTCCAATCAGATTTTACAGATCCAGATTATCAACATGCCGTGAAGCTGCCAGGCTGCACGAGCAAAGACAAGTGTGTGTGTGATTATTTGATTGACCCTGCAACGGGGACGCAGTCCACCCGTGGCGTCCCCGTTGCTAGGGTCCGGGCGGCTAAGCACGCCTGGCGTCCCTGCGTTGCTAGGGAGCCGGCGGCTACGCACGCACGGTGTCCCAGCATTGCTAGAGACCCGGCGGCTAGCCCGCTCGGCGTCCCTAGTAGCTAGGTGCCGGGCCGCGAGGACATCGCGGACCCCGGCGCCTAACAGCATGACCGTAATATCCAAAGAACCAGGGAAGCACAGGGAGAGCGGTTGATGGTGATGAGCATCCAAACACTGGAAGAAGCATCAACTCGACCAAAACCCCAGGCCCCTGGCACATGGAGGAAGCCAAGAGTTTGTTATCTGTGTAAAAGGGAAGGGCATTATGCCAGCAACTGTAACAGCACACATAAATTCAGACCCCCTAGACAAGAACACGAGCAAAGTTATGATACACGTAATTGGGATCAGGGATCACATAGGAAAAATTTTGGGCCACACCTGTAGTCTGCAGCCAGTGAAGTTGATTGCTAGCCTTGGTAGTGAACCTGAGGTCACAGTTGATGTAGCTGGTAGATCATTTCTTGTAGATACAGGGGCGGCCAGATAAACTCTGTGATTTATCTTTTAAAGTTTCCTCTTCATCTCTGATGTTCACCGACAGATTTACAGCTCAAACGTCACATGTCTACTCGGTCTTTTCAGAGGTCTGCCCAACCCCAGTATATCTCACCAGCATCATTGTGCCTGGCCATGCACAGAGGGTGGAGAGTGGAAATACTGGTGAAGGGAGACTGTGCATAGATACCGATAGACATGATGGTGTGACAGCCTGATGGTGAACGCAAATGTGACAAATATTTTCTTTTGTTATTCTCTCTCTCTCCTTTTCATCTTCCACGGATGGTTTACGTCACACAACAGTGAAACACATTGTAATGCTAGATTTATGTTCCCTACAGAAAGGTCGCTGACTCGGAGAGAACATCGTATCACTGGAATGCCTGTTCCGGGAAGGTTGAGAGGCAGGACTGTTGTGACGGCACCTGAGCACAGAGAACAACAAGACTAGAGGCGGTTGTCGTACCAGTTTTCTTTTTCCTATTTATTATTTTTTCCATCTCCCATTACCCTCCTTTCCTCCCCCTCCTTGGTTCCTTTCTCTCCCCTTAACAAGATTGACTTACCCCAAGAGACTGCATTCCGGGTTTTCCTGTTGACCCTGTTGTTGACCAGAGCAGTCTGTTTCGGTGAGAGTACCAGAGAGGTCGAGAAAGGATCTGGAATGGGTTCTGATGGCAAGGACGAATTTGTAGAATTCCAAGAGCAACACATCCACCGAGCAAAGGCGAGTATCAGAAAACGATCTGGTAGTCAAGAAACTAGGAGGCACTGTGAAGGGTTATTGGCTGAGGAAAATTGTATTTGTAGAAACTGTGAAAACATAGTTGAGGACGGGTGCATCCAGAGATGTCAGTCCAGCCTTAATATCAACATGGACCGTCATCCATTGAGTGATTATCACTCACTAGTGGGTAAGGTTTTAAACCAAACAGAATGCTGGGTGTGCTCACAAGTACCTCAAGGTCAGAGCAAGTCAGGACTAGTACCGTATCCTTTAACAATAGATGAGGTACTTGAATTACGGGGTGGGAGACCGGTGGACAAGAAAATTAATATTTCTAGGCCCCCTAGTTTGAAGCTCCATCAATATCATGTGGATAGATCCTTAGTATGTTTCAACATTTCCAATTCCTGAAAGCCGGGAAATTGGGAAGTGACATGGAATAACCAAACCATTGCATTTTCACACAGAGCCGATAGAATGCCCGTAGACACTGAACTTATACGCCAAATAGCCGACGGTGGAAGGTATTTTCGATACAGGTATACTCTAGGAAGTAGGATCATGCGGGTTGGAGAAGTATCACCAGGGTACTGTGCGCATATCATACAGCCTGATAAGTGTACTGAACAGATGAGAGAGTTAGGGATAGGATTTTTCACTTGGAAAGTTTGCAATATGGTAATGTCATATTCTGTCCCATATGTTCTCCCCTATGATGCTTATTTCATATGTGGGAGGAAGGCGTATAAGTGGCTTGCCCCAAACTCAGAGGGATTGTGTTACATTGGAAGAGTGTTGCCAGAAGTAATGACCATAACCCATGATAAGATGAAAGACGTTCACCGCAGTGCTCAAGCTCCTTACACTCATACTCACTATGAAGAACATATCGTTAAGAGACACCTTATAGATAGGACAGAGCACGCAGCCTCTGATTTGATCCACGAATCCACCGGGATTCAATTCCTACTCGCGTTAGACATCACCCGTACCGCCAGAGGAATTATAAATTATAGGTATATCCACGCGCTAGCGAACCTGATAGATAATATCACATATCTTGTATTTCTTTAGTCTCACACCCTCCTGACACTTGGATAACTTTGTGGGGTATCATCATACAACCCATTAAGAACCTAGCAATCTGGTGGACCATTATGCAATAGGTAGCATCTATCCTTGTGTATCTATGCCTATTTCCCTATAGATTGTAAGCTTGCGAGCAGGGCCTTCCTACCTCTGTCTGTCTGTTTTTACCCAGTTTTGTTCTATTACTGCTGTTCTAATTGTAAAGCGCAACGGAATATGCTGCGCTATATAAGAAACTGTTAATAAATAATAAATAAATAAATAATAAATAATATTACCGAGATGTATGATGACACCTTCAGGTATACAGGGAGGGAGTTGCAAGCTTACAAAACGGAACTGATCCAGCACAGGATGGTTCTAAATTATATCACAGCGGTGACAGGCGGGTACTGTGTCACCTTGGCAACTCAGAACGGTGTGAAGTGTTGCACGTATATTACAAACAGCACTGATGACCCAACCGAGGTCATAGATCAAAAGATGGACGATATCTTGCAATTGAAGTGGGAGTTCCGGAGGAGACACAACCTTACCCTTACTGCTGTGAGTAATGAACTGACCGGCTGGGTCTCATGGTTGAACCCACGCAATTGGTTCTCAGGTTTAGGAGAATGGGCTCAAAATGTTATCGTGAGTGTAGGAAAGTTTCTTCTTTGTATCCTGGGAGTTGTCATAATGATTGGTTTGATATTTAGATGTGTTCGAATTTTAACACGGCGCAAGCGCGGTACCACAGTGATGAGTTTGAGGAGCGGGGGCATTGGTACAGCAACTGATTTAATTTATGACCCATCAAACGAGACAATGTTGTGATAAGACGTGATTCCACGGTCCGTTTCTTTCACCCGTTTCTCCTTTGTTTTCCCTCAGCAAAAATACACCCATCCAGAAAAGACTTTGATGAACACTCTCAGCAAAAATACACCCATCCGGACAAGACTTCGATCAACACCCAAGAACGATTGCACAAATGTTATGTGATTGTATTTGTGATACGTGTCTTATTTTCATCTCTACAACCTTCAGGTAGTGACACACATAGTCGACAGGTGATATCCACATATTAGCATTCACATGTGTTCCCCCTCCATGTATCATCAACTAAATGTGCACCCCATTTGTTGGAACCAGAAGCCGAAAAGAGCTCGGTAGTGTATGTTGGCCCACTTACAGACCCTTTATACGGGATGAGAAGGATTTAATGTATACTTCGCAATACCTCAAAGCTTATCTAGAACATATACAGCACGATGATACATGCCCCTCAGACATGGATTTCATACATACATGCTTTTAGTATCCCACTAGGTCATACATTTCCCACCTACTCCTCTCCTCCTACCATCCAAATATTTTATGTATAATTTATTGTATATTTTTATCCAACCATCTGTAGATATTGTATTGTATATTTTTCTGTTTAATGTTTAGATAGTGGTAGTTATTGTTGACTGCCAAAGGGTGGACTGTTAAAGTCAAAAAATATTGTAATGCATATGCCTTGTTCTAACCCCATGCACATGCCCGCTGCTCGTGCACTCAGTCCGCCGTGCGTGCACATATCCGCAATTTGCGTAGGATCGCTCCGGCGATCATGCGCGTGATATGGGTATTTACGGCGGAGTTTGTGGGCACGTAGGGGGTTATTAGAACATTACATATTTAACCCAAATAGTGCACTTTGTACCCATAGTTCCCCTACACCACATCAGCGAGTATCAATAGTTTAAACAGTTCCAGGACTAAGGGATTTGCCTTTGCATGATAGGAAGGGTCAGATAAAGGTTGGAAGGTGATGTCTAGTATCCAGCTGTAGGGTATTTTGAGGGTAACATTCCGGTGTTGGTTAGAGAAAGATCGCATGTTCCAGCGTATAGTTATGTGCAGAAGTAGAATATAGATATTCACTGTATTTACTGTATATTATGTATGCGGCGGGAATCCAGAGGATACCACCCACAAGAGCAGTTGGGGAAAGACATCGCCCACCTTTTCAAATCAACCTATGACCTCTTCTGTAATGAAAAGACACATCTCTGTGTCCAATGGACAATGAGATTACAGTGACCATTGTATTGTGTATGTAAGTTGTGTATAAAAAGACCGTTGTTGCCTGGCCGGTCAGAAGACTCTGAACGCTTTCTATCTGACTAGCGGAGGACCGGCCGGGTTGCGCTTGCGAACATTCTCACGTATGTACATTCTCGTATGTACATTCTCTGTAGCCATTATTCTGTTTAGATATATTTTGTTAGCCTGTAGTGTATGATTTGTACTGTTTTACCTTTTGGAATAATCCACGGTGGTCTTAGAACCCTGTGGTTTCAACTACAAATCGGTGTTGTGTCTTCACTTTCCTGTAAGGGTCTTAGAGTGTATTTATCTGTACAAAGTGTATAAGTATTGATAAGGTGTACGCACTGCGGGTACTTTGTACCGTCAGCGCTACTTAAGGTTTAAGGTATAACATTGTTGCAGTACTTTGCTGCTAAGGGTTAAAGTGTAATCATATCATTGCATTGTATCATTAACAAGGTTTAAAGGTTATCAATTGTGTGTGCGTACGCTGTGTGTACTCTGTACACTCAGCGCGGCGTATGTACACCAAGTACGTACCACGTGCGGGACTCTGTACGCAAACAGCGTACAAAGTGCGTAGCACGTGTATTCAGTCTAGCGGCCATAGCGGCTCCACGGTAATAGTGTATCTAGAGGTATAGCTTTTCGGTCTAAGATAATATCGACATTATCAAACAGGATTAGGTTTCAGAGTACTTCTCATTTACCGGCCCCCTGGAGATGGAAAGATACATCTACAAGAAATTGCAGAAACTGTTGCTAGCCTGGTTCTGGAACATCAAAGATGGCTCATGCTCTGGGATTTCAGTGCATGGGTAGATGATGAGCTCTCATGCCTTGGTCAACACCTCCTGTGCACAATGAATGGTTTGGGCTTCACACAGGTCATTCCTTCTGCCACACATAAAAGTGGTCACACTCTTGATCTGGTCTTTTAGATTGGATTAGAAGTCACTGACCTAAAAATAAACCCAGTCATCTGGTCAGACCACCACTCCCTTTGGTTCTCAGTTGCAACCCCTCAAATAAGATCTCTGCCCGTGGAGTTGACCAGGTATCGTCCAAGGAGGGGTATGACTCCCTAGGCTTTAGCAGTAAATCTGGATCTCTCTGCTATACTGGGTGCCTGTGAAGATCCCTGTTCCCTAGTCCGTTATTATAATTGGGATGTTATGGCTGCAATTGATATTATCGCCCCTGTGCATGTAAGACCTCGTAAACCACAATGTCGAGCTCCCTGGTTCGACAACAGTGTTAGTGAGATCAAGAAAAGGGGGCATAGACTGGAAAGATGATGGAGGAAGACTAACCTAGTGGATTACAAAATAAAAGTAATATAGCATAACGAAGAATATCAAGCGACAATCACCCGTAAGAAATCACAGTTCCTGTCAAATGAGATCACGGCAGCAAATAATAGGCCAGCTCAACTTTTCCGCACAGTGGAGATGCTGTGCAAACCAGCATGCCTGCAAACTGATGAAACCCTCTCCCAGGCAAGATGCAACGAGTTTGCAAACTTCTTTGCAGATAAAATATCCACCATCCGGGCTGGAATCTCCACAGTGCCATCAAAGGAGTGCTAAACTACAAAGCCTGCCAATATAAGCCTATCCACTTTAACCCAGTGGATGTAAAGGACATTGCTGAAATTGCTCAGATTTTGCATCCCACCACCTGTGATCTGGGCCCTGCCTCAACCAAGCTTCTAATAGGTTGTATGGATAGAATTGGTCCTGTCTTTGCAAAAACTGTTCAATGTTCTTTACAGACAAGCATTTTTCCTGGACCCCTAAAGGAAGCAATTTTTAGACCTTTTCGTAAAAAACCTAATTTAGATCCCGACTGCATGACCAAATACAGACCGGTATCAAACCTTCCTTTTCTAGGAAAGGTTATTGAGAAAGTGGTTGCAAATCAACTGGAAACCCGCCTGACAACCCATGATATTTATGATCCATACCAATCAGGATTCAGGAGAAGACATAGCACTGAAACAGCCCTGGTGTGTGTGCTAAATGATCTTCTGATGGCAAGAGACAGAGGTGACTGTTCAATATTGATCCTTCTGGATCTCTCTGCAGCATTTGATACCGTGGACCATGGGCTTCTGATTGAGCAACTGATACATTTCTGTGGTCTGGATGGCACAGTCCTAAGCTGGTTCAAATCATTTCTCACAGGCAGGTCACAGAGAGTATCATCTGGAGTATACACATCACCATCAGTGCCATTGCCATGTGGTGTCCTGCAAGGTTCTATGCTATCCCCCATGCTTTTTGCAGTATACATGCTCCCGCCGGGTGAAATAATCAGGCGCCATGGACTGGTCTACCACTGCTATGCAGATGATACACAACTGTACTTGTCCTTTGCTTCGGGCACTGATAACCCAATAGCAACCATAAATGGCTGTCTAGCTGAACTCCAGGAGTGGATGAGTGCCAGTTGGCTGAGATTGAACCCGGATAAAACAGAGGTCCTTATGATAGAACCGCAACATCAAAGGACAAGACTGCAGCATATCAAACCAACTGGACTTACACTCGGGGATTCAGAATTACAAACCACTGATCGTGTGCAGAGTCTTGGCATTGTCCTGGATGGTGACTTGACACTTAAACATCAGATATCAGCCACAATCAAATCCTCATTCTTTCATCTAAGGAACATAGCCAAAATCAAGCACTTAATTCCCTGAGATGATCTGCCAAAGTCATCCATGCATTTGTATCATCTCTGTTAGACTACTGTAATGCCCTCTACCTTGGTCTCCCAGCAAAAAAATTGCGCCGCTTACAGCTGGTGCAAAACACAGCTGCCAGGCTGTTAACCAACCAGCCCCATTCTAGCCACATAACACCAATACTCTACTCCCTTCACTGGCTGCCTGTAAGATGGCGAATCACCTTCAAGATTGGCTTACTGAGTTTCAAAGCACTACATGACCAGGGCCCAAGGTACCTGAAGCTGCTTCGTTCTGACCCCATACTGCCCCAATCGATTACTGCGATCTGTAGATGAAGGACTTTTAGCAGTACCTAGAATCTCCCGTAATTCATCTGGGGGTTGAGCTTTTAGTCATGCGGCTCCGACTCTATGGAACTCACTTCCCTGCACAGTGCGAGAGGCCCCAACTATAGAATCCTTCAAAAGTAGACTCAAGACTTTCCTGTTTACTCAAGCATTTCCATAATGTCCCTTTAGTATCTCCATGCTTCTGTATTTTATGAAAAGCTTTTCTGTACTTCATTATGTTCTGTACTATGGGGGGGTCATTCCAAGTTGATCGCTCGTTGCCGATTGTCGCAACGGAGCGATTAAGGCTAAAATGCGCATGTGCATGGTACGCAGTGCGCATGCGCTAAGTATTTTAACACAAAACTTAGTAGATTTACTCACGTCCGAACAAAGAATTTTTATCGTTCTAGTGATCGGAGTGTGATTGACAGGAAGTGGGTGTTCCTGGGCGGAAACTGGCCGTTTTCTTGGAGTGTGCGGAAAAACGCAGGCATGCCAGGAAAAAACGCGGGAGTGTCTGGAGAAACGGGGGAGTGGCTGGCCGAACGCAGGGCGTGTTTGTGACGTTAAACCAGGAACGAAACGGCCTGAGCTGATCGCAATCTGTGAGTAGGTCTGGAGCTACTCAGAAACTGCTAAGAATTTTCTAATCGCAATTCTGCTAATCTTTCGTTCGCTATTCTGCTAAGCTAAGATACACTCCCAGAGGGCGGCGGCTTAGCGTATGCAATGCTGCTAAAAGCAGCTAGCGAGCGAACAACTCGGAATGACCCCCTATATTATGCTATTTATCTGTTAAGCGCCTTGAGTCCTATTGGAGAAAGAGCGCCATATAATTACAATTATTATTATTATTATTATTATTATTATTAGAATTTGCATACTATAAAATTATACAGAGCAGCTGATTGGTTGCCATGGGCAACATCTCCACTTGCTCACTTCTCCACTCTTATCACTGCTTGCTTAGTACATATCCCCCAAAGTGAGATAAGCAGATGTGCACAAGTCACTTATACCCCTTTTCCACTAGCTTTTAAAACACGGGTAAATGCGCGGGGGCGCGCATTTACCCGTGTTTTTCCCTAGTGGAAAAGGGTCCCCCTGCAAATTCCTGGATCAAGTGATCAGGGAATTCTACCCGGGTAGCTTGCTGGGTTGAACACGTGTTCAACCCGGTAAGCTGTGTAGTGTGAACGGGAGCCGTGTCAAGGTGACACGGCTCCCGTTCACAGTGTATGGGAGGGCGGCGCTGGGAGATCATGTGATCTCCCAGCCCTGGCCATGCCTCGTCACTAGCAGCGTCGCCAACCCGGCAATATGCTGGGTTGGTGAGCGCTGTCTGAAAGGGGACTGTAGCACGGGTCGCAGCCGTGTCAGGCGACACAGCTGCGACCCGTGCTACAGTGGAAAAGCGGTATTAAGGAACAGAAACAAAACATTGTTAGAGAATCTGGATCCACTTGATTAGTGTTATCTAGCAATGTAATTTTGTCATCTACAGCTGATTTACTTATGTGAATAAGATGCTTATTTTGAGCAAAAAAGAAACCTGATGTGGCCGAGTCACCTGGGACCTGAAGTACAGAGAGGGGCGATTTGGCACCACTGAAGTCACTGTGTGTAAGAACACATCGGTTTTTAACATTTCCAAATTTATGTTTTAGGGTTTAGTGATCTAGTATGAAATAACTAATGGACATTAGGAAACCTTTTGTTCATATTGATGCTGTTATCTCTGGTTTGCAGAACATATAACAACAGCAGTCTCTACCAAGTTCTCACTTTTGACCTTTGACAGTTGGTAAAGTGCTTCCGGGAAGTATTCACAGCGCTTCACTTTTTCCACATTTTGTTATGTTACAGCCTTATTCCAAACGGGAATAAATTATTTTTTCCCCTCAAAATTCTACACACAATACCCCATAATGACAATGTGAAAAAAGTTTTTTTGAGATTATTGCAAATTTATTAAAAATAAAAAACTAAGAAATCACATGTACATAAGTATTCACAGCCTTTGCTCAATACTTTGTTGATGCATCCTTGGCAGCAATTACAGCCTCAGGAATTTTTGAGTGTGATGCTACAAGCTTGGCACACCTATCTTTGGTCAGTTTCGCTCATTCCTCTGTGCAGCACCTCTCAAGCTCCATCAGGTTGGATGGGAAGCATTGGTGCACAGCCATTTTCAGGTCTCTCCAGAGATGTTCAATCGGATTCAAGTCTGGGCTCCGGCTGGGCCACTCAAGGACATTCACAGAGTTTGATGTCTTGGCTGTCCTGCTGAAAGATGAACCCGTCCCATTTGGCTGTCCTGCTGAAACATGAACCATCCCAGTCTGAAGTCAAGAGCGCACTGGAGCAGGTTTTCATCCAGGATGTCTCTGTACATTGCAGCAGCATCTTTCCCTCTATCCTGACTAGTCTCCCAGTTCCTACCACTGAAAAACATCCCCACAGCATGATGCTGCCACCTCCAGCTTCAATATAGGGATGATATTGGCCTGGTGATGAGCGGTGCCTGGTTTCCTCCAAACATGACGCCTGGCATTCACGCCAAAGAGTTCAATCTTTGTCTCATCAGACCAGAGAATTTTGTCTGATAGTCCTTCAGATGTATTTTGGCAAACTCCAGGTGGGCTGCCATGTGCTTTTTACTAAGGAGTGGCTTCCATCTGGCCACTCTACAATACAGGCCTGATTGGTGGATTACTGCAGAGATGGTTGTCCTTCTGGAAGGTTCTCCTCTGTCCACAGAGGAATGCTGTAGCTCTAACAGAGTGACCATTGGGTTCTTAGTCACCTCCCTGACTAGGGCCATTCTGCCCCAATCGCTCTGTTTATATGGCCGGACAGCTCTAGGAAGAATCCTGGTTCCGAACTTCTTCCATTTATGAATGATGGAGGCCACTGTGCTCATTGGGACCTTCATAGCAGCAGATATTTTTCTGTACCCTTTTCCAGATTTGTGCCTCAAGACAATCCTGTCTCGGAGGTCTTCAGACAATTCCTTTGACTTCATGCTTGGTTTGTGCTCAGACATGCACTGTCAAGTGTGGGACCTTATATAGACAGGTGTGTGCCTTTCCAAATCATGTCCAATCCACTGAATTTACAACAGGTGGACTTCAATTAAGCTGTAGGTACATCTCAAGGATGATCACTGGAAACAGTATACGCCTGAGCTCAAGTTTGAGCTTCAGGGAAAAGGCTGTAAATACTTATGTACATGTGATTTTTTTTTTTTTTATAAATTTGCAAAAATCACAAAAAAACTTTTTTCATGTTGTCATTATGGGGTATTGTGTGTAGAATTTTGAGGGAACAAATTAATTTATTTCATTTTGGAATAAAGCTATAACATAACAAAATGTGGAAAAAGTGATGTGCTGTGAATACTTTCCGGATGCACTGTACAAGTTAAAAGATCACAATTGTAATAACCTCAGATAGAGTGTTGCTTAAAATACAATACTGCCATATTTAACACCAGGTCCCCAGATGTAAAACAGATGGGGAAAAGAACCCCTCTCCCTCCTGGTGCAGTAGCACAGCTGTGGAGACAAAGGAGGAAGTAGAGTGCTAGTAATCCTGCCTCATACCACCCAGTTCTCTCCAGCCTCATTCCCCCATGTTTCTGTAGCTCCAGCTCCCCAGTGTCTCTCCAGCCAGCCCCATTCTGTGTTTACAGCCAGCCTACTTGTTTGTCTCTAGCCAGCCCTCCTTTTGTCTCTACAGCCAGCCCACCTTCTGTCACAGCAACCATGCCCTTTCTGTCTCATCAGTTAGCTTCAATTCTGTCTCATCAGCCAGTCCCACTTCTCTCTCACCAGCAGAGGCGTAACTAGGGTTTTCGGAGCCCAGGGCAAGATGGAAAATGGCGTTTAACCCCCCCCCAAAAAAAAACAAAAACCAAACAAACATAAAAAAGACCAAAAGAAGCATGTGCGCGCGCCGAAGGCGTAGACGGTGAAAAGGTGGGCGTGGCCACACACCAGAAGGGGTGTGGCCACTGAAAATGGCCCACAGTGCCAGTTACATTGCCCCACAGTGCCAGTTACATGCCCCACAGTGCCAGATACAATGCCCCACAGTGCCAGATACATTGCCCCACAGTGCCAGTTACATTGCCCCACAGTGCCAGTTACAATGCCCCACAGTGCCAGTTACAATGCCCCACAGTGCCAGTTACATGCCCCACAGTGCCAGTTACATGCCCCACAGTGCCGGATACATGCCCCAGAGTGCCAGTTACATTGCCCCACAGTGCCAGATACATGCCCCACAGTGCCAGTTACGTGCCCCACAGTGCAAGAAACATGCCCACAGTGCCAGTTACAAGACTCTCCTCTTCCCTCCCCCCCATCAGTCACTCACCGCTGCGGAGCTTCCCTCTGCTATGTGAGGGGAGGAGAGTGCAGCACCTCTCCTGCCCCTCACTGCTCCAGGTCTCTGGCGGCGGCTATGTGGCGCTGGTTTGCTAGCCAATCAGAGCTCGCGGACCGGCAGCCAATCAGGAGCCGGTCCGCAAGCTCTGTTTGGCTAACGCCGCCGGAGACTGGACACACGCAGCGATGCTGGCAGCGGCGGTGAGGGGAGGGAGAGACGCTGCGCTCTCCTCCCCTCACATTTCGGCGTGACGGGGGCGAGTGGGGGATGATGCCCTGGCCGCCGGCGGCGCCCCCCTCTCCTGGGCCTGCCAAGGCGCCCAGGGCACGTGCCCCACTCGCCCTACCATAGTTACGCCTCTGCTCACCAGACAGCCCCCTTCTGTCTCATCAGCATGACCCACATCTGTCTCTCATCAGCTAGCCCACCTTCTTTCTCACCCTTTATGTCTCTGCACCACCAGTCCCCTTCTGTCTCTCCAGCCAGTCCTCCTTCAGTCTCATCGGCCAGCCCCACTTCTCTCTCACCAGACAGACCCCTTCTGTCTCATCAGCCAGCCCCACTTCTCTCTCACCAGACAGACCCCTTCTGTCTCATCAGCAAGCCCCACTTCTGTCTCATCAGCCAGTCTCCCTTTTGTCTCACCCTTTCAGTTTCTCCACTACCAGTCTGTCTCTCCAACCAGACCCCCTTCTGTTTCACCAGCCAGCCCCCTTTCTGTCTCTGGAGCACCAGTCCCTTTTCTGTATCTTCAGCACCAGCCCCCTTCGGTCTCATCAGCCAGCACCTTCTGTTTCTCCAGCACCAGTCCCCTTTTTGTCTCCAGCACTAGCCCCTTCTGTCTCACTAATCAGCCAGCCCACTTCTGTCTCACCAGCCAGCCCCCTTCAGTCTCACCAGCCAGCCCCCTTCTGTCTCACCAGCACCAGCCCCCTTCTGTCTCATCAACCAGCTCCCACTTCTGTCTCACCAACCAGCCCCCCTCTTCTGTCTCACCAGCCAGCAACCCTTTCTGTCTATGCAGCACCAGTCCCCTTTCTGTCTCTCCAGCACCAGTCCCCTCCCGTCTCATCAGCTAGCCCCCTTCTGTCTCTCTAGCACCATTCCTTTGGTTTCTTTAAAACAAAAAAATGTTTGTTGTACCAGGCAGCCACTGGCATGCAACAGTGACTGGCCGGAAACTATAGGTAGCTCAAGCTATAACACCTACCTGTGCTGCTGCATTGATCAGCAGGGTGTATGCAGCCCCCCTGACAGCTGGAACCTGGAAGCCAATTCTTTCATATCCTCCAGGAGTTCTGCCACCATCTCCTATATAATAGCCCAGATCTGTGACTGTGTGGATAACGCTGGATGGAGTCACAACGCTGGGTGGAGTCACGGATCTGGACAAATATCTAGGAGATGGATGGTTACTAGCACACGTGGGGGGTTGGGGTTTCTGAGTACCTAGTACTCCCCCCCCCCCCGCTAACCCGATCTACTACTGCAGCACAACGATATTTCCCCCCCCTCTGAGACAGACTGAGTTGGCCAGGCAGATGAGTGAAGATGCTTGGTTCAGTGGGTGACTATCTGGCTGTGAGCCATGCAGCAACCCATCAGAGCGGCGGAAGAGTTATGAGGGCTTTGGGCCTGCGGAACCATCATGAAGACTGCTAAGAGGCCCGTGGGAAAGCGCAGCCCCAGCTCCAAGAGTGCAGCGCTAAGGGAGCGGCACCCCGCCCCCCTTACCATTCAGCCCATCTACAGCAGCCCCTGGAGGAGAAGGAGGTGCAGGTGAGCAGGACTCTCTCCCTGGCACCAGCTTCCGGCCCCGCTACAGTTTACAGTTGGGAGATCGGGCGCAGGAGTGGTATATGCGGCGGTGGCATGGAAGGGGCTCCTCTATGACTCAGGATGATGTCCCAGGCAACAGGTGATACTAACACTTTCATTGCTACAGGTGCCTTCCCGGGTGTGGGAACAGATAATCTACAGTCAGTGTCTGTGTGTTCTGCAGTTGGGAGGGGGTGATACTGTGAGTGTGTGTGTGTGTGTGTGTGTGTGTGTGTGTGTGTGTGTGTACTAATCTGTCTGTAGTCTGAGTGTGTGTGTGGGGGGGGCAGTCTCTGTGTGTGTGTGTGTGTGTGTGTGTACTAATCTGTCTGTAGTCTGAGTGTGTGTGTGTGGGGGGGCCAGTGTGTGTGTGTGTGTGTGTGTGTGTGTGTGTGTGTGTATAATCTACAGTCTGAGTGGGTGTGTGAGGGGGGACTGTCACCGAACTCTCCATAGCATACTGTCCTTTGTACAGCGCTGCGAAACACATGTGGCACCTTATAAATAAAATGTAATAATAATAATAATAATAATAGCAGTTGATCAGTGCTGCGCTCCCCCTGTCAGTCGCACATGTGCACACTGGTTATGGCACACAGCAGAGACAAGTGCGCATGCGCGACTGACTGGGGGAGCGCAGTGCTGATCAACCACTATGGAGAGTTCAGCACTGAGTGGCCGCGGCGGTCATGAGATGGAAGCGTAGTGAGGAGAAAACTACGGGCAGCGATGGGCAGCAGGCGACGATCCTATTACCGAGGAGAACACACGCAATAAGCCAGATACCGCAGCGGCTTAGGTTAGTACATCCTGCCCCCTGTGCCTCCCCCACCCGTGGCACCCCTGCGCCTGCCCCTCCCCCACCCGTGGCACCCCTGCGCACACCCCGCTCCTCCCCCACCCACCCCTCCTCATCCCCCACCCACAGCACCTCTCAACCCCCTCCCCATCCGCGCTCCCTCTGCAAGCGCCCCTCCTCCACCCACGGCACCCCCACACCCGCCCCGACCCCACCCGCAGTGGCTCAGGACTCCCTCCCCCTCCCACGACACCCCCGCTACTGTCCCTCCCCCACCCCCGGCACCCTTCCCCCATCTGCGTCTCCCATGCACCCACCACCAGAGGCGTATCTAGCACGGGGCGAGCAGGGCACGTGCCCTGGGCGCTGTGGAAGCCCCAACAGAGGGGGCGCCACCGGCACGGCCCGCTCACCCCATGCAACAGGGATTCCGCCGACGCTACCTGCGGCGCTCTCCCTGTCTTCCCGGCTGCTGTGCCTGTCACACTGGACAGGCAGCGGCAGCCAGGAGCCTCCGCTTATCTCCCCCGGCCCTCCCCCTCTCTCCGTCTCCCTACACATTGTACTGTGCGCGATCGCGCGTGCGCGCGACCGTGACGGTATGCGCGCGCGCGCGCCTGCGCGGCTTCAGTGAGCGGGTTTAACAGCCAGGTGAGCGGAGTGGACTTTAGTTTTTTTTCTGTCGGGAGAGGGGGTTGCGGGACAGTGTGTGTGTGTGTGAGTGTGTGTTAATTGTGTGAGTGTGTTAATTGTGTGTGTGTGGGACAGTGTGAGTGTGTTAATTGTGTGAGTGTGTTAATTGTGCGTGTGTGGGACAGTGTGAGTGTGTTAATTGTGTGAGTGTGTTAATTGTGCGTGTGTGGGACAGTGTGTGTGTGTTAATTGTGTGTGTGTGTGGGACAGTGTGCGTGTGTGTGTTAATTGTATGTGTGTGTGTGACAGTGTGCGTGTGTGTTAATTGTGTGTGTGACAGTGTGTGTGTGTGTGTGACAGTGTGCGTGTGTGTTAATTGTGTGTGTGGGACAGTGTGCGTGTGTGTGTGAGACAGTGTGCGTGTGTGTGGGACAGTGCGTGTGTGTGTGTGTGTGTGAGACAGTGTGCGTGTTAATTGTGTGTGTGCGTGTGTGGGACAGTGTGCGTGTGTTAATTGTCCCGGCGGTGATTGGTGTCTGCAGTGTGCGCCCCCGTCCTCCTCCGCTGCTGCTGACAGGAGCGGTGTTGTGCGGCTCTCCCCCTGCTCCGCCGGCTCCGTCCTCCCGTCGTGGCCCTGCAGTGTGTGCCGGTCTCCCCAGCAGCAGCAGCAGCAGGTTATTCTCTCTCTCCTACCCCCCCCCTCTCTCTCTCTCTCTCTCTCTCTCTCTCTCTCTCTCCTCCTGTGGATTGTAGTTTGTAAGTATCATTTTCATTTTTACAGGTGCCCCTATTGGATTCTACTGGACAAGTGGACGTGACCGGCGTGGGATGTAGGTAAGTAATGTGTCTCTCATTTTTACAGATTCCCCTATTGGATTCTACTGGACAAGTGGACGTGACCGGCGTGGGATGTAGGTAAGTAATCTGTCTCTCATTTTTACAGGTGCCCCTATTGAATTCTACTGGACAAGTGCACGTGACCAGCGTGGGATGTAGGTAAGTAATCTGTCTCTTATTTTTACAGGTACCCCTATTGGATTCTACTGGACAAGTGGACGTGACCGGCGTGGGATGTAGGTAAGTAATGTGTCTCTCATTTTTATAGGTACCCCTATTGGATTCTACTGGACAAGTGGACGTGACCGGCGTGGGATGTAGGTAAGTAATCTGTCTCTCATTTTTACAGGTACCCCTATTGGATTCTACTGGACAAGTGGACGTGACCGGCGTGGGATGTAGGTAAGTAATCTGTCTCTCATTTTTACAGGTACCCCTATTGGATTCTACTGACAAGTGGACATGACCGGCGTGGGATGTAGGTAAGTAATCTCTCTCTCATTTTTACAGGTACCCCTATTGGATTCTACTGACAAGTGGACATGACCGGCGTGGGATGTAGGTAAGTAATCTCTCTCTCATTTTTACAGGTACCCCTATTGGATTCTACTGACAAGTGGACGTGACCGGCGTGGGATGTAGGTAAGTAATCTGTCTCTCATTTTTACAGGTACCCCTATTGGATTCTACTGACAAGTGGACGTGACCGGCGTGGGATGTAGGTAAGTAATCTCTCTCTCATTTTTACAGGTACCCCTATTGGATTCTACTGACAAGTGGACGTGACCGGCGTGGGATGTAGGTAAGTAATCTGTCTCTCATTTTTACAGGTGCCCTATTGGATTCTACTGACAAGTGGACGTGACCGGCGTGGGATGTAGGTAAGTAATCTGTCTCTCATTTTTACAGGTACCCCTATTGGATTCTACTGGACAAGTGGACATGACCGGCGTGGGATGTAGGTAAGTAATCTGTCTCTCATTTTTACAGGTGCCCCTATTGAATTCTACTGGACAAGTGCACGTGACCAGCGTGGGATGTAGGTAAGTAATCTGTCTCTTATTTTTACAGGTACCCCTATTGGATTCTACTGGACAAGTGGACGTGACCGGCGTGGGATGTAGGTAAGTAATCTCTCTCTCATTTTTACAGGTACCCCTATTGGATTCTACTGACAAGTGGACGTGACCGGCGTGGGATGTAGGTAAGGAATCTCTCTCTCATTTTTACAGGTACCCCTATTGGATTCTACTGGACAAGTGGACGTGACCGGCGTGGGATGTAGGTAAGTAATGTATCTCTCATTTTTACAGCTACCCCTATTGGATTCTACTGGACAAGTGGACGTGACCGGCGTGGGATATAGGTAAGTATGTGTGAGTGTGTCAGTGTGTTTTAATAAATTTTTACTGTCACGGTGTGTGAGTTGTGTTTTTATTTGGGTATTTTTTCTGTTGTAGAACTACAGGTACCGGCGGGCCCGTTATTTCCCTGCATGATGGTACTTGAGGTTCTCCAAGTACCAGCAAGCGGGGGAGGCTTTCTGGGCCTTGTAGTTCCACAACAAAAACAATATTCTTTTTTACTTACATGGCTATCAGCCTCCCATCCACAGCCCACGGATGGGGGGGACAGCCTCGGGCTTCACCCCTGGCCCTTGGGTGCCTGGAGGGGGGGTGACCCCTTGATTTAAGGGGTCCCCACTCCTCCAGGGAACCCCGGCCAGTGGTGACTAGTTGGGGGGGTAATGCCATGGCCGCAGGGACCTACATAAATGTGTCCCCCGGCTGTGGCATTATGTCCCTGGCTAGTGGAGCCCGGTGCTGGTTTTAAAAATACGGGGGGACCCCTACATCTTTTGTCCCCCGTATTTTTGGGACCAGGACCGGACTAAGAGCCCGATGCTGGTTGTCTAAATACGGGGAACCCCTGTCCAATTTTTTCCCAGTATTTAAACAACCAGGACCGGCTCAAAGAGCCCGAGGCTGGTTATACTTAGGAGGGGGGACCTCACGCAGTTTTTTTTGGACATTTTTAACCCATTCAGACCCTTCTCCATTAAGTTAATGGAAGCCCTGGACAACAAAATTGCATTCATGTCCTCCTCCCACTCCCTTCCCAGTCCCAAACACTAATTATTATTTTTTTCTATAAAATTGTACAATATATCACAAGTATGATGAGCAGGCATGCAGCGGGCATTGGCGGCTTTGGACTGAGTTGCAAATTAGTGGCGGAGGGCTGGGTCAGTTGATGGTGGGCCAGTTTGTAAGCCATTGGTGGTGGCAGTGGGCATTGGCTCAGAGGCAGTGGCGGGCATTGGCTCGGTGGCGGTAGGGCTCATTGGCAGGATTCGGCAGACATTATGCTGTAGTGCCTCACCGCACGCCACTGACCTCACCGCACGCCACTGGTGTGTGGGACAGTGTGCGTGTGTGTTAATTGTGTGTGTGGGACAGTGTGCGTGTGTGTTAATTGTGTGTGGGACAGTGTGAGTGTGTGTGTGTGGAACAGTGTCAGTGTGTGTAAATTTTTGCAGTCCAGTGTGTGTGTGTGGGGGAGAGGAAAGTATGAGAATGTGTGTGTGTGTGTGTGTGTGTAGTCTGAGTGGGTGTGTGTAGGATTTGGGGGTGGCCAGTCTGTGTGTGTGTGTAATCAGTGTGTGTGGGATGTACTAATGGCCATTTACCGAAGAGAGATATGTATTAAACCACGGGCACTGAGATGCCCTTCTCACTCACCATCCAGCTGGGTGGGCGAGCCGGGCGGGTGGAAAGCCAGCAGCAGGGGCAGTATGCCGGATATCAGCAGCCGAGGGTGGGGGCTGTAATGCACGTGCGGAGCCCAAAGCCGGAGATCAGCAGCACGTTGACCGGCAATAAGCAGCTTCTGCTTCCGCGTTCAACATGCTGCTGATGTCCGGCTTTGGGCTACGCAGGGTTCGGGGGATGGGTGTCCTCTGCCGGTGTACTGCAGCTCCGGGGGTGCGGGCTCCGGAGGCTTTCAGCACTGTTAAATATCCAGCTACCTCAAGTATGTACAGCCCGCACCCTCTGCTGCTGATATCCGGCATGCTGCTGCTGGTTGTCCCCCCGCCCGGCTCGGCCACACAGCTGTATGGTGAGAAGGGCATCTCAGTTCCTGAGGTTTAACACATATGCCTCAGAAAATGGCCTCTGCGGTAATCGATACTAATGCTTACCGTGGCAGTAACAGCGGGGAGGAAGGTGCACATCGGAATCCTGCAGCATGAAACAAGAACCCCATCAGAGCGCAGCAGACCACACTGAAAAGGGTGCATACCCGGTGCGGTGCTCTGCATCCCGGGTCGTGCCGAAGATGTGGAGTGTCGGAGGTGGCAGAAGCGCCGCAGCTTGGGGTGAGAAACCTTCCGCTGCTAAACTCTGCAATTAGTCTATTAAGGGGGTGGGCTCCCTCATCATAGTGCCCCACAGGCCATGTTAATTCTGGGGGTAGGATCCCCTAACTCTATAATGGGAATTTTGGCTCATATCATGTGCTGTAACGTGAATTTTGGCTCATACCGTGTGCTATAATGTGAATTTCGGCTCATACTATGTGGGGTAATGTGAATTTTGGCTCATTCCGTGTGCTGTAATGTGAATTACGGCTCATACCGTGTGCTGTAATGTGAATTTCGGCTCATACCATGTGGGGTAATGTGAATTTTGGCTCATACCATGTGGAGTAATGTGAATTTTGGCTCATACCATGTGGGGTAATGTGAATTTCGGCTCATACTGTGTGCCATAATGTGAATTTCAGCTCATGCCGTGTGGGGCAATGTGAATTTCGGCTCATACTGTGTGCTATAATGTGAATTTCGGCTCATACCGTGTGCTATAATGTGAAAGGGGCACCAGTACTAGATAGTACAAGGGGTCCTAATACACTGAAGGACACGCCCCTTTTGAGTGACCGCGCCCCTGTTTTTTTTTTTTTTTTGGGGGGTGGGCGCCATTATTGATCTTGCCCTGGGCTCCAAAAACCCTAGTTACGCCTCTGCCCACCACTCCACCAACCACAGCACTTACTAGGTGATACATTGTGCCCTGCGTGCGATGTTCACGCCATCGCAAGGGCCTACCCCCCACACCCTTTGTCCGTGCAATATTTAACCACTCACACAATTATGATTGGAGGTAATACTCCATATAATAAAAATATTGCACGCCCCAAGGGCGTGGAAGGGTTAAAGGGGCGTAGCCCCTTGCGACGGTGTGAAGAGCGCCCATAGGGCGCAATGATTCACCTAGTATTTGTTATAAACTCTAATACTCAGAACATACATAATTTCAGTTTTACTTTGTAGTTACTGTGAATATAACAGGCCCAGCTGGCTCTGAGAGTTTGTTACTGTAGCTGATAACTGAAAAGTGTTAGACAACTGCATTCATATGCGCGGTGTTATATTAGTAAGGGCCGGCATCACTCCGTATCTTTCTTTGTCTCTTGACTGTGAGATGTAGGAAATAATCAACAGTGTTCAGTTGACATACGTGCTGGTAGAGCATAATCGAGTACAAATTGCTTTTATGGCAGAACATGCAAAATCCTTGATCTGTTTCAGATATATTGAAATGCATGGTATTCTGCACTTATCATTACACCCCGAGCAGTGGTAGAGAACCAGCTCTAATGTATGTTCTTTGCATTCTTTGCTTTGAAGGAGATAACCAGTGCATCCTGTACTGGCATCAGCTGCCTTCATTTGTCAGATAAGAGATGCCTTTGGACAGGTTAGCCGTTTGATAGACAGAAGCAATATTCTCTGGAACAAGGCTAGCTGATGCTGTAACTCTTCATAAAACTGCAGGGCAAGGTAAACAGTTTTAAAGCCTTGGTTTTACACTATTATTTAGGCCATAGAACATCCTGTATATAATATAATGATTCAAAGCTAAAGTATAAATATACATTTGTATGGGTTAGCTGAGTTGTTAGGCGAGGCAAGGAATTGTGACAATAATAACAGTACACATACTGCAAATTTAACAAAAGCATCTTTCTGTAAATAAGATATGTTCAAAATTAAATTATTTATGTACTTACAAACAATGAAGACTGTTGTTCTCACTAATATTAAAACAGTAATAGTGAGAATACAGCATCTCTATTACCTAGGAATTTAGGACATCACTAAGGCTTGAGACAAAAAGAATATAAAGAGAACAAGTCAGTTCCATTACAGTCCAACTGATTGGATCTGAAAATTGCATGCAAGTTGCGTCAGTTTTACAAACGGAACACAACTCCGGCACTTACTAAATTTAGGCCTTAGCATTGAAGGATGAACTACTAAAGCTACTAGAGATGTGCAGCGGGCATTTTTCGGCTTTTGTGTTTTGGTTTTGGATTCGGTTCCACGGCCGTGTTTTGGATTCGGACTCGTTTTGGCAAAACCACCCTTTCGAATTTTTGTCGGATTCGGATGCGAATTGGATTTGGGTGTTTTTTTCAAAAACCCTTCAAAAACAGCTTAAATCATAGAATGTGGGGGTTATTTTGATCCAATAGTATTATTAAGCTCAATAACCATAATTTCCACTCATTTCTAGTCTATTCTGAACACCTCACACCTCACAATATTATTTTTAGTCCTAAAATTTGCACCAAGGTCGCTGGATGACTAAGCTAAGCGACCCAAGTGGGCGGCACAAACACCTGGCCCATCTAGGAGTGGCACTACAGTGTCAGACACGATGGCACTTAAAAAAAAATAGTCCCCAAACAGCACATGATGCAAAGATAAATTAAAAAAAAGCAAAATGGGACCTCTCACCCACCCTTATGTTGTATAAACAGGACATGCACACTTTAACAAACCCATCATTTCAGCTACAGGGTCTGCCACACGACTGTGGCTGAAATGACTGGTTGATTTGGGCCCCCACCAAAAAAGAAGCAATCAATCTCTCCTTGCACAAACTGACTTTACAGAGTCAAGATGTCCACCTCATCCTCATCCCCCGATTCCTCACCCCTTTCACTGTGTACATCCTCCTCCTCACAGAGTATTAATTTGTCCCCCCTGGAATCCACCATCATAGGTCCCTGTGTACTTTCTGGAGGCAATTGCGAGTAAATGTCTCCAAGGAGGAATTTATTATAATTAATTTTGATGAACATCATCTTCTCCACATTTTCTGGAAGTAACCTCCTACGCCGATCGCTGACAAGGTGACCGGCTGCACTAAACACTCTTTCGGAGAACACACTGGAGGGGGTCAACTTAGGTAAAATAAAGACAGTTTGTACAAAGGCCTCCAAATTGCCTCTTTTTCCTGCCAGTATACGTATGGACTGTCTGACATGCCTACAGTGATGCTGTCACTCATATAATCCTCCACCATTCTTTCAATGGTGACAGAATCATATGCAGTGACAGTAGATGACATGTCAGTAATCGTTGGCATGTCCTTCCAGATGTCAGCACTTGCTCCTGACTGCCCTGCATCACTGCCAGCGGGTGGTTTTGGAAATTTTATCCTTTTCCTGGCAGCTCTAGTGGCGGTAGAAAATAAAGGAGGAGCTGTTGGCGGGTCACGTTCCGCTTGACTTGACAATTGTCTCACCAGCAGGTCTTTGAACATCTGCAGACTTGTGTCTGCCGGAAAGAGAGATACAACGTAGGCTTTAAACCTAGGATCGATCATGGTGGCCAAAATGTAGTGCTCTGATTTCAACAGATTGACCACCCAGGAATCCTGGTTAAGCGAATGAAGGGTTCCATCCACAAGTCCCACATGCCTAGTGGAATCGCTCCATTTTAGCTCCTCCTTTAATCTCTCCAGCTGCTTCTGCAAAAGCCTGATGGGGGGAATGACCTCACTTAGGCTGGCAGTGTCTGAACTGACTTCACGTGTGGCAAGTTCAAAGGGTTGGAGAACCTTGCACAACTTGGAAATCATTCTCCACTGCGCTTGAGTCGGGTGCATTCCCCCTCCTTTCGTAGGCAGATGTATAGGCTTGAATGGCCTTTTGCTGCTCCTCCATCCTCTGAAGCATATAGATTGTTGAATTCCACCTCGTTACCACCTCTTGCTTCAGCTGATGGCAGGGCATGCACATGAGTGTTTGCTGGCGCTCCAGTCTTCGGCACGCGGTGGCTGAATGCCGAAACCGACAGCATCTCCTGCACGCCCCTGTCGTTTTTAAAAAACATTATGCACCACCAAATTAATTGTATGTGCAAAACATGGGACGTGCTGGAATTTGCCCACATGTAATGCACGCACAATATTGGTGGCGTTGTCCGATATCACAAATTCCCAGGAGAGTCCAATTGGGGTAAGCCAATCTGCGATGATATTCCTCAGTTTCTGTAAGAGGTTGTCAGCTGTGTGCCTCTTATGGAAAGCGGTGACACAAAGCGTAGCCTGCCTAGGAACGAGTTGGTGTTTGCGAGATGCTGCTACTGGTGCCGCTGCTACTGCTGTTGTTGCTGCGGGAGGCAATACATCTACCCAGTGGGCTATCATAGTCATATAGTCCTTAGTCTGCCCTTCTCCTCTTGTCCACATGTCCGTGGTTAAGTGGACAGTGGGTACAACTGTATTTTTTAGGACACTGGTGACTCTTTTTCTGACGTCTGTGTACATTCTCGGTATCGCCTGCCTAGAGAAGTGGAACCTAGATGGGATTTGGTACCGGGGACACACTACTTCAAACAATTCTCTAAGTCCCTGTAAACTAACGGTGGATACCGGATGCACAGCTAACACCAACATAGTTGTCAAAGCCTGAGTTATCCGCTCTGCAACAGGATGACTGCTGTGATATTTCTTCTTCCTCGCAAAGGACTGTTGGACAGTCAATTGCTTACTGGAAGTAGTACAAGTGGTCTTCCGAGTTCTCCTCTGTGATGACGATCGACTCCCAGCAGCAACAACAGCAGCGCCAGCAGCAGTAGGCGTTACACTCAAGGATCCATTGGAGGAATCCCAGTTAGGAGAGGACTCGTCAGACTTGCCAGTGACATGGCCTGCAGGACTATTGGCGTTCCTGTCTAAGGAGGAAATTGACATTGAGGGAGTTGGTGGGGTGGTTTGCAGGAGCTTGGGTACAAGAGGAAATAGGGATTTAGTTGTCAGTGGACTGCTTCCACTGTCACCCAAAGTTCTTGAACTTGTCAATGACTTCTGATGAATGCGCTCCAGATGACGTATAAGGGAGGATGTTCCTAGGTGGTTAACCTCCTTACCCCTAATTATTACAGCTTGACAAAGGCGACACACGGCTTGACTACAGACGTCCGCATTTCTGTTGAAATAATTCCACACCGAATAGATGATTTTTTTGTATTTTGACCAGGCATGTCAATGGCCTTATTCATCCCATGGACAACAGGTGTCTTCCCGGGTGCCTGACTTAAACAAACCACCTCACCATCAGAATCCTCCTCGTCAATTTCCTGCTCAGCGCACCAGCAACACCCATATCCTCATCCTGGTGTACTTCAACAGTGACATCTTCAATTTGAATATCAGGAACTGGACTGTGGGTGCTCCTTCCAGCACTTGTAGGGGGCGTGCAAATGGTGGAAGGAGCCACCTCTTCCCGTCCAGTGTTGGGAAGGTCAGGCATCGCATTTGGACTCTCCTTGGGGATTTGTGATTTAGAACGCACAGTTCTTTGCTGTGCTTTTGCCATCTTAACTCTTTTAATTTTTCTAGCGGGAGGATGAGTGCTTCCATCCTCATGTGAAGCTGAACCACTAGCCATGAACAAAGGCCAGGGCCTCAGCCGTTCCTTGCCACTCCGTGTCGTAAATGGCATATTGGCAAGTTTATGCTTCTCTTCAAATGATTTTAATTTAGATTTTTGGGTCATTTTACTGAACTTTTGCTTTTTGGATTTTACATGCTCTCTACTATGACATTGGGCATCGGCCTTGGCAGACGACGTTGATGGCATTGAATCGTCTCTGCTATGACTAGTGGCAGCAGCTTCAGCACTAGGTGGAAGTGGATCTTGATCTTTTCCTATTTTACCCTCCACATTTTTGTTCTCCATATTTTAATGTGTGGAATTATATGCCAGTAATATATCTGGAATTAGACGGCGGTAATGTCTGGAATTAGATACCACTAGATAGATACCAGATACCACTGTGACTGGAATGATGATGACCTATGCACAGTGACAGGACACTACCACAGCACCCTACAGCAGCAAGATGCAGCACTGGACTATTAGTAATGTACTGTAGTATACTGAGCACCACAATGCAGCACAAGACAATGAGCAGTGATACTGAGCACTGATGAGGATAATACTGAGAAGAACTGACACTGAGCAGCAAGATGCAGCACTGGGCTATTAGTAATGTACTGTAGTATACTGAGCACCACAATGCAGCACAAGACAATGAGCAGTGATACTGAGCACTGATGAGGATAATACTGAGAAGAACTGACACTGAGCAGCAAGATGCAGCACTGGGCTATTAGTAATGTACTGTAGTATACTGAGCACCACAATGCAGCACAAGACAATGAGCAGTGATACTGAGCACTGATGAGGATAATACTGAGAAGAACTGACACTGAGCAGCAAGATGCAGCACTGGGCTATTAGTAATGTACTGTAGTATACTGAGCACCACAATGCAGCACAAGACAATGAGCAGTGATACTGAGCACTGATGAGGATACTAACTGAGAACTGACACTGAGCAGGAGAGACACACTACTAGTATTACTGAGCAGCAATAAGTAAGCACTGATACTGGGCACTAATATTGAGCTTTCCACTCAGAGAATGTAGCCACGTCCTCTCTGCTCTCTCTACAATGCACGAGTGAAAATGGCGGCGGCGCGCGGCTCTTTATATGGAATCCGAATCTCGCGAGAATCCGACAGCGGGATGAAGACGTTTCTCTCGTTCGGGTTTTCCGAGTCAGGCGGTAACAACCGAGCCTGCCTCGGACCCGTGTAAACCAGGTGGAGTTCGGGGGGTTTCGGTTCTCGGTGAACCAAACCCACTCATCTCTAAATGCTACACTTTCGGCAATATGCCGCTGAGCTGCGGGCGGGGGGAGTGAAGTTTCTTCACTACCCCCATCACCCGCTCCATAGCACTGCATGCTAATATGGACAATCTCGTCCATATTGGCCTGCATGCATAAGCTATGGGGCACCAACGATGAACGAGCGCAGGGACGCGCATCGTTCAACATTGGTGCCTACACAGTAAACGATATGAACGTGTTCTCGTTCGTTAATGAATGAGAACGTTCATATCTTTAGTAAAATCTATTAGTGTGTAGGGCCCTTAAGCATTTCAGACAGGCCTTAAAAATTGGGATCATTGCTCGTTATTCACGCAGACATTCAGTACATTGTTGGGAGTGTTCTGAATGGTACAAGAATTTCACAAGATAAACTTGAATTTTCTTGATTCTCACTCTGCACTATCCCATACAGTCAGGGACTGATCACCTCTGTGTGCCCTTCTCAGGTAAGGGGTCACCGATTGCTACTGTTATAATTGTATTTAATTTTGTTGCATTTTTATTTTATTATTATTTCACTGTTTTATTTCTGTAATTTCTGTTTGATGCCTCTCAATGTTTTATATAATATCATTTGTTTATCTATCTGTTTATATTCTTTGTACATAATAATAATAATAATAATAATAATAATAATAATGGAACACAAACATGCCTAGTTTTGTGGAAGCCATTTGTACAGTGTACTTACTTGGTTCTCGAACATGATCTCTTAATTATTGTGTGATGGCACTTGCAGTGACTTATCTACTTGCAGTGTCATGTGTGTGTACAGGTTTACCAGCCTTTACAGTTTATAGTAAAGGTGAGTACAACCTAACATGGGGGTTCATTCCGAGTTGTTCGCTCGCAAGCTGCTTTTAGCAGCTTTGCACACGCTAAGCCGCCGCCTACTGGGAGTGAATCTTAGCATATCAAAATTGCGAACGAAAGATTAGCAGAATTGCGAATAGACACTTCTTAGCAGTTTCTGAGTAGCTCCAGACTTACTCGGCATCTGCGATCAGTTCAGTGCTTGTCGTTCCTGGTTTAACGTCACAAACACACCCAGCGTTCGCCGAGACACTCCTCCGTTTCTCCAGCCACTCCCGCGTTTTTCCCAGAAACTGTAACGTTTTTTCACACACTCCCATAAAACGGCCAGTTTCCGCCCAGAAACACCCACTTCCTGTCAAACACACTCCGATCACCAGAACGAAGAAAAAACCTCGTAATGCCGTGAGTAAAATTCCTAACTGCATAGCAAATTTACTTGGCGCAGTCGCACTGCGGACATTGCGCATGCGCATTAGCGACTAATCGCTCCGTTGCGAGAAAAAAATACAGAGCGAACAACTCGGAATGACCCCCATGATTCTTTCCCCTGAGACCTACAAGGATGACATCCTGTATTATACTTATAGTATATGTAGACGCATCTACAAGAATAAATGCAGTGACACTTTTCATCTGGCACTTAATTAAGGGGTCCATTTATCATATTCCACATTTCAAATGAGTATGGTATATGATAATAAGGCCTAAGTAAAACATTATTGCCGGGACATTGACTCCGATAAGAGCCTCTCCCAGGCTTCACATTTTGGGGTTTGGTAAACCTGACAGCTTGGAAATCTAAGTGGTCTTTTTTTGCAATCGTCAAAGAGGATCACTAATATTTGTAGTATTCCTCGAAAATAGGTGTATATCCTGCAAATAATCTTTTATAAATATGCCCCTTGGGGCCAGATGTACTAAGCCTTAAAAAGTGATAACGTGGAGAGTGATAAAGTGCTAGCCAATCAGCTCCTAACTGCCATGTCACAGGCTTAGTTTGAAAAATGTCAGTTAGGAGCTGATTGGTTGTTAGTTTATCACTCTCCACTTTATCACTTTTCAAGACTTAGTACATCTGGCCCTTAGAGTTTTAAGTAAACCATTTATGTCTTGTTCAGTAAAAATGTGACTCATGTACTGTAAAATTGATTGCGCTGGGCATATTTAGTCTTGCAGAACTTTATGCTTTCAGTACCTTGATTAGATGTAATTTCAGAACAGCAGTAAGTGATGTCACAAATATACCATGTTCCTTAAAGAGATATGTCCAATATTGACTTACAGACATCCTTAAGATAAACCTTTTAGGGTATGTACTATAGCTTTGCCGGTCTCGTAAGCCTGGCGTATTTTTCAGAGCTGAATATGATGGGCTTATTTCTATTCTACATTGCAATTTGCAAATATCTTAAAATACACACAACTTCAAATTGGGAAGTACAAGATCCTGTTTTCTTAGGTAGAGCATCTGTGGATGAAACGCTGTGATGCAGTTGTTTATTGTGCAATAGTTTAGTAGGGTACAATCTGTTCATTAGGAGTTGAGGCATTTTTTTCTCCAGTCGCTGTGTTGGTAGCAGCTCTTTACACTCATAAAGACAACTGGGAAATGCCTCTGGCCATTTCAATCCTGTTTCAGCAGATATTTTTGCAAGTTTACTCTTTAAAATTCAAATTTTTGTCTTTCTAATAATCCACAAGCCCATGGGTAATGAGTGCAATCGAATTTCTGTTGAATATGTGTTTGCAAATGTATTTCTAACCCAATGAAGTGTGTTACTCAGTAACTATTTATAGTGAGTGGAACTGGGGAATAGATTCTTTGAGCAACTTTTACTATTATGTTATTTGCATTAGTACATGGGTAAGTTTCAAACCCTCCTTAGGGCCTGATTCAGACATGACTGCTGCTGCGTGTTTTCGCACTGCGGGCGATCAGGTAATAACTCCGCATGCGTATACACCATAATGCGAATGCTCATCGCCTAACAAAAATGGTCAGGATTGTGCAAAAAATTTCATTTGCATGGGCGTTCGCAAGGTGATTGATAGGAAAAGGCCATTTGTGGGTGGCAACTGGCCATTTACTGGGAGTGTCCAGAAAAACGCAGGCGTGCCCAAGCGTTTTCAGGGAGGATGTGTGTCATCAGCTCCAGCCCCGATCAGCCTGTTCTGATCGCATTGTAAGAGTAAGTCATGGGCTGCGCAGAGACTGCGCACAGTGGATTTTTGCAGCTAGGCGTACACTTGGCTAACATGTATAATGAATATTCCTCATCAAGATCAGCTCAGGTTTTCAAAAGCTTTTTTCACATTACAAAGCTACTTTTAATAATGCCACATTCTATCACTTCTCTTATACTCGTTAACTACTGTTATTGATGCCACCTGTGTTTCCATGTTTCTAATAAATAACAGGATTAAGACTCATAATGAAGAGTGTTATAGAACTCCAGCACAATTGCATGAGTCCCCCTAGAGCCAATGGTGAGGATCTTCTGCCTACAACAGCAACCCATTGTTCCCTTAGTATTTGATACACACACCAGTACTTAGGATGCCGCCATGTCTTAACCCTCAAGCAGTAGGAGCTTATGCAATCGGCTAAAGACTGCTAGGCTATTGGCTAGAATAAAGTGACACAGGGAAGACTAAATGACCAGCAAGTGAATGGCACATGCTGTGATAACTTGCATATCAGAATCGAAATTTGCAGCAGCAGGTGGAACACTGTGAGATTGAGGAACTGATCACAGTGAAGCTGGATATAGGGGGTAATTCCAAGTTGATCGCAGCAGGAATTTTGTTAGCAATTGGGCAAAACCATGTGCACTGCAGGGGAGCCGGATATAACATGTGCAGAAAGAGTTAGATTTGGGTGGGTTATTTTATTTCTGTGCAGAGTAAATACTGGCTGCTTTATTTTTACACTGCAAATTAGATTGCAGATTGAACACACCACACCCAAATCTAACTCTCTCTGCACATGTTAAATCTGCATTCCCTGCAGTGCAAATGCTGCTAAAAAATTTCCTGCTGCGATCAACTTGGAATTTACCCCATAGTTGCTTGCAGCTGGTGCAGTGACTAAACACAGGTATTATTTTAGCAATAACAGGTACTGGGTTCCAAGCATGACTGGGGTTTCCAAGATACTGACACACAGAATATTCACAGGAACATCACTAGGATACAGGAATCCAGGACATAGACCAGCAACTTACACAGAGGTATAAGCTATATTTCTGCATCAGGTTACATTGGTTTCCAAAGGGAAACATCGGGGTAGAGTGGATCTTGATCCAGAGGCACCAACAGGCTAAGGGGCCTATTTATCACCATCCTCATCACCATCCTCATCCAGAATGCGGATGACTGGTGATAAAATCGCCCAAACTCGCACTGCGATAATTGATTACATCGCAGGGATGTATCAATTATCGCATGCAGGGACATAGCTTGCGGTCAAGCTCGGTCCCTGCGATGACACTCCGCAGCATCACCAGGGTATTTTTTCATAAAAAATACCCCAATTTCCTGCTGCGCATGCGCTTCCCCCACTGACAGCGCCGCTACCCGCCACCACCTGGTCGCCTCCCCGTTGCGACTACCCCCGCGCGCTGTGGACACCCCCCCAGCAGGTCAGTAAACTTACCAGTTCATGGAGCCGGTCCGCGCTGCACCTGCTGGGCTGCCGGGCGCCGGATCCTGTGTGCTGTGGTGACCCATGGTGCTGTAAAGTGCGCTGCCACTTTGCTGCGTCACTTTACTGCACCGGGGTCACATTGCAGCATATGGGGGCCTCGGTGGCCGACAGTGCTCACCAGAGCAGTGGACACTGGTTCCTTGGACAGGTGAGTATATATTTTTTTTCTTTTTACACTCTGATCAGCTTGTGTGTCCATTGGACACACATAGCTGACCTCTGGAGCCAGGTCCCGCACAGATTTCTCTGCTGGGCAAATGCCTGCCTATCGCTGTGCTGCCCTGTGATCTCGCCAGCCTGAGATGGCGAGATTATCACAGGGTATACTGCGGTATGTTTTCACATATTTTTTTTTTGTAAATTTGGCCACATCACATTTCCCATTATACTGTAAGTATGGGGAAATGCGATGTGGATTACTAAAAAAAAAAGTGAATTAAAGGGTTTGGAGCAGTTTTTCATGAAACACATTCAGGTGATACTAAATTAATGTGAAAAGAGTGTGAAAACACCCTTTTTCACATTATTTTAGTAAAAATAATGTTAATAAATAGACCTCTAGAGCTTTAGGCTGTCCCAGGATGCATTGGGGCCTCCTCTATAACCTCGCCTCCAGGCATTGTGAGTTAAGTTTCAGTTGGTGTCTGCAGCAGCAGGTTACTTAACAGGTGGGCTGCACTGGGCAGCCCTGAAAAAGCTTTTTCTGACAGAAAATTTCTTCAAAACTGGGCTGTCAGCGCTGTATGTCATGGTGACACTTCAGCGCTGAAGCTCTATCACCTCCCAAGCGGCGTTGCATACTCCCGCGGCCTGTTCCCAGGTATTTGCAGCTGAGATGCCCCGGCTTTAGGCACACGGTCGCAGTTGCTCTCCTGGTTCACATGGCTGCTACGGGGAGGAGGTAAGAGGGCCTCCCAGGCGGGACCTGCCCAGGGGCGTTTTAAGAGAGGAGGAGGCCCGTGTTCAGCCTCATCAGTTGGGCCCCCTCCTCTCTGCCTGGAGCGCCGTAGAGTCGGAGCCCTAGAGGGCTCCGACTCTACTGCGCATGCACAGATCTCCGGGAAAATGGCGCAGCGGCCATTTTCCCTGAGATCTCTCTACTGCGCATGCGCAGAACGCTGTGAAAATGGCCGCTGTGCCATTTTCACTGTGTTCTAGCTAGTGATGTGCACCGGAAATTTTTCGGGTTTTGTGATTTGGTTTTGGATTCGGTTCCGCAGCCTTGTTTTGGATTCGGACGCGTTTTGGCAAAACCTCCCTGAAATTTTTTTGTCGGATTCGGGTGGTTTTTTTTCCCAAAAAACACCTCAAAAAGAGCTTAAATCATAGAATTTGGGGGTCATTTTGATCACATAGTATTATTAACTTCAATAACCATAATTTCCACTAATTTCCAGTCTATTCTGAACACCTCACACCTCACACTACTATTTTTAGTCCTAAAATTTGCACCGAGGTCGCTGGATGACTAAGCTAAGCGACCCAAGTGGCCGACACAAACACCTGGCCCATCTAGGAGTGGCACTGCAATGTCAGACAGGATGGCACTTCAAAAAATAGTCCCCAAACAGCACATGATACAAAGAAAAAAAGAGGTGCACCAAGGTCGCTGGATGGCTAAGCTAAGCGACCCAAGTGGCCGACACAAACACTTGGCCCATCTAGGAGTGGCACTGCAGTGTCAGACAGGATGGCACTTAAAAAAATAGTCCCCAAACAGCACATGATGCAAAGAAAAAAAGAGGTGCACCAAGGTCGCTGGATGGATAAGCTAAGCGACCCAAGTGGCCGACACAAACACCTGGCCCATCTAAGAGTGGCACTGAAGTGTCAGACAGGATGGCACTTCAAAAAAAATCCCCAAACAGCACATGATGCAAAGAAAAAAGAGGTGCACCAAGGTCGCTGGATGGCTAAGCTAAGCGACCCAAGTGGCCAACACAAACACCTGGCCCATCTAGGAGTGGCACTGCAGTGTCAGAAAGGATGGCACTTCAAAAAATAGTCCCCAAACAGCACATGATGCAAAGAAAAAAAGAGGTGCACCAAGGTCGCTGGATGGCTAAGCTAAGCGACCCAAGTGGCCGACACAAACACCTGGCCCATCTAGGAGTGGCACTGCAGTGTCATACAGGATGGCACTTCAAAAAATAGTCCCTAAACAGCACATAATGCGAAGAAAAAAAGAGGTGCACCAAGGTCGCTGGATGGCTAAGCTAAGCGACCCAAGTGGCCGACACAAACACCTGGCCCATCTAGGAGTGGCACTGCAGTGTCAGACAGGATGGCACTTCAAAAAATAGTCCCCAAACAGCACATGATGCAAAGATAAATTAAAGAAAAAAGAGGTGCAAGATGGAATTGTCCTTGGGCCCTCCCACCCACTTTTATGGGGTATAAACAGGACATGCACACTTTAACAAACCCATCATTTCAGCGACAGGGTCTGCCACATGACTGTGACTGAAATGACTGGTTGGTTTGGGCCGCCACCAAAAAAGAAGCAATCAATCTCTCCTTGCACAAACTGGCTCTACAGAGGCAAGATGTCGACCTCCTCCTCATCCTCCGATTCCTCACCTCTTTAATTGTGTACATCCCACTCCTCATAGATTATTAGTTCGTCCCCACTGGAATCCACCATCTCAGGTCCCTGTGTACTTTCTGGAGGCAAATGCTGGTGAATGTCTCGACGGAGGAATTGATTATAATTCATTTTGATGAACATCATCTTCTCCACATTTTCTGGAAGTAACCTCGTACGCCGATTGCTGACAAGGTAAGCGGCTGTACTAAACACTCTTTCGGAGTACACACTGAAGGGGGGGAAACTTAGGTAAAATAAAGCCAGTTTGTGCAAAGGCCTCCAAATTGCCTCTTTTTCCTGCCAGTATACGTACGGACTGTCTGACGTGCCTACTTGGATGCAGTCACTCATATAATCCTCCACCATTCTTTCAATGGTGACAGAATCATATGCAGTGACAGTAGATGACATGTCAGTAATCATTGGCAGGTCCTTCAGTCCGGACCAGATGTCAGCACTCGCTCCAGACTGCCCTGCATCACCGCCAGCGGGTGGGCTCGGAATTCTTAGCCTTTTCCTTGCAGCCCCAGTTGCAGGAGAATGTGAAGGAGGAGCTGTTGACGGGTCACGTTCCGCTTGACTTGACAAGTGTCTCACCAGCAGGTCTTTGCACCTCTTCTGCAAAAGCCTTATGAGGGGAATGACCTGACTCAGGCTGGAAGTGTCTGAACTGACTTCACGTGTGGCAAGTTCAAAGGGTTGCAGAACCTTGCACAACGTTGAAATCATTCTCCACTGCGCTTGAGTCAGGTGCATTCCCCTTCCTTTGCCTATATTGTAGGCAGATGTATAGGCTTGAATGGCCTTTTGCTGCTCCTCCATCCTCTGAAGCATATAGAGGGTTGAATTCCACCTCGTTACCACCTCTTGCTTCAGATGATGACGGGGCAGGTTCAGGAGTGTTTGCTGGTGCTCCAGTCTTCGGCACGCGGTGACTGAATGCCGAAAGTGGCCCGCAATTCTTCGGGCCACTGACAGCATCTCTTGCACGCCCCTGTCATTTTTAAAAAAATTCTGCACCACCAAATTCAATGTATGTGCAAAACATGGGACGTGCTGGAATTTGCCCACATGTAATGCACGCACAACATTGGCGGCGTTGTCCGATGTCACAAATCCCCAGGAGAGTCCAATTGGAGTAAGCCATTCTGCGATGATGTTCCTCAGTTTCCGTAAGAGGTTGTCAGCTGTGTGCCTCTTTTGGAAAGCGGTGATACAAAGCATAGCCTGCCTAGGAACGGGTTGGCGTTTGTGAAATGCTGCTACTGGTGCCGCCGCTGCTGTTCTTGCTGCGGGAGGCAATACATCTACCCAGTGGGCTGTCACAGTCATATAGTCCGGAGTCTGCCCTGCTCCACTTGTCCACATGTCCGTGGTTAAGTGGACATTGGGTACAACTGCATTTTTTAGGACACTGGTGACTCTTTTTCTGAGGTCTGTGTACATTCTCGGTATCGCCTGCCTAGAGAAGTGGAACCTAGATGGTATTTGGTACCGGGGACACACTAACTCAATAAATTGTCTAAGGGAGGATGTTCCTAGATGTTTAACGTCCTTACCCCTACTTATTACAGCTTGAAAAAGCACACAAGGCTTGACACCTGTTGTCCGCATTTCTGTTAAAATAATTCCACACCAAAGAGGTGATTTTTTTTGTAATTTGACCAGGCATCTCAATGGCCATATTCATTCCACGGACAACAGGTGCCTCCCCGGGTGCCTGACTTAAACAAACCACCTCACCATCAGAATCCTCCTTGTCAATTTCCTCCTCAGCGCCAGCAACACCCATATCCTCATCCTGGTGTACTTCAACAGTGACATCTTCAATTTGACTAACAGGAACTGGACTGCGGGTGCTCCTTCCAGCACTTGCAGGGGGCCTGCAAATGGTGGAAGGAGCCACCTCTTCCCGTCCAGTGTTGGGAAGGTCAGGCATCGCAACCGACACAATTGGACTCTCCTTGGGGATTTGTGATTTAGAAGAACGCACAGTTCTTTGCTGTGCTTTTGCCAGCTTAAGTCTTTTCATTTTTCTAGCGAGAGGATGAGTGCTTCCATCCTCATGTGAATCTGAACCCCTAGCCATGAACATAGGCCAGGGCCTCAGCCGTTCCTTGCCACTCCGTGTAGTAAATGGCATATTGGCAAGTTTACGCTTCTCATCAGACGCTTTTAATTTTGATTTTTGTGTCATATTACTGAACTTTTGTTTTGGGGATTTTACATGCTCTCTACTATGACATTGGGCATCGACCTTGGCAGACGACGTTGATGGCATTTCATCGTCTCGGCCATGACTAGTGGCAGCAGCCTCAGCACGAGGTGGAAGTGGATCTTGATCTTTCCCTATTTTACCCTCCACATTTTTGTTCTCCATTTTTTAAAGTGTGGAATTATATGCCAGTAATATATCAATAGCAATGGCCTACTGTACCGTACTGCTATATATATATACTGGTGGTCAGCAAAATTCTGCACTGTCCTCCTACTATATACTGCGCACAACTACAATGCAGCACAGGTATGGATTGTATACTTGACGACACAGAGGTAGAGCAATGGCCAACTGTACCGTACTGCTATATATATACTGGTGGTCAGCAAAATTCTGCACTGTCCTCCTACTATATACTGCGCACAACTAAAATGCAGCACAGGTATGGATGGATAGTATACTTGACGACACAGAGGTAGAGCAATGGACTACTGTACCGTACTGCTATATATATACTGGTGGTCAGCAAAATTCTGCACTGTCCTCCTACTATATACTGCACACAACTACAATGCAGCAGAGGTATGGATGGATAGTATACTTGACGACACAGAGGTAGAGCAATGGACTACTGTACTGTACTGCTATATATATACTTGTGGTCAGCAAAATTCTGCACTGTCCTCCTACTATATACTGCGCACAACTAAAATGCAGCACAGGTATGGATGGACAGTATACTTGACGACACAGAGGTAGAGCAATGGACTACTGTACCGTACTGCTATATATATATACTGGTGGTCAGCAAAATTCTGTACTGTTCTCCTACTATATACTGTGCACAACTACAATGCAGCACAGGTATGGATGGATAGTATACTTGACGACACAGAGGTAGAGCAATGGACTACTTTACTGTACTGCTATATATATATACTGGTGGTCAGCAAAATTCTGCACTGTCCTCCTACTATATACTGCGCACAACTACAATGCAGCACAGGTAAGGATGGATAGTATACTTGACGACACAGAGGTAGAGCAATGGAGTACTGTACCGTACTGCTATATATATACTGGTGGTCAGCAAAATTCTGCACTGTCCTCCTACTATATACTGCGCACAACTAAAATGCAGCACAGGTATGGATGGATAGTAAACTTGACGACACAGAGGTAGAGCAGTGGACTACTGTACCGTACTGCTATATATATACTGGTGGTCAGCAAAATTCTGCACTGTCCTCTTACTATATACTGCGCACAACTACAATGCAGCACAGGTATGGATGGATAGTATACTTGACGACACAGAGGTAGAGCAATGGACTACTGTACCGTACTGCTATATATACTGTATACTGGTGGTCAGCAAAATTCTGCACTGTCCTCCTACTATATACTGCGCACAACTAAAATGCAGCACAGGTATGGATGGATAGTATACTTGACGACACAGAGGTAGAGCAATGGACTACTGTACCATACTGCTATATATATACTGGTGGTCAGCAAAATTCTGCACTGTCCTCTTACTATATACAGCGCACAACTAAAATGCAGCACAGGTATGGATGGATAGTATACTTGATGACACAGAGGTAGAGCAATGGACTACTGTACCGTACTGCTATATATATACTGGTGGTCAGCAAAATTCTGCACTGTCCTCCTACTATATACTACAATGCAGCACAGATATGGCGCATTTTTCAGGCAGAGAACGTATATATTTGCAGCACACTGAGCACAGATATTTGCAGCACACGGAGCACAGATATTTGCAGCACACGGAGCACAGATATTTGCAGCACACTGAACACAGAAACTGAGAGAACGCAGCCACGTCCTCTCGCTATCATCTCCAATGCACGAGTGAAAATGGCGGCGACGCGCGGCTCCTTATATAGAATACGAATCTCGTGAGAATCCGACAGCGGGATGATGACGTTCGGGCGTGCTCGGGTTAACCAAGCAAGGCGGGAAGATCCGAGGATGCCTAGGAACCGTGTAAAATGGGTGAAGTTCGGGGGGGTTCGGATCTCGAGGAACCGAACCCACTCATCTCTAGTTCTAGCGGCACTGCGGATGCCGGCGCTGGACTTCGGAGGGGTAAGTATTTTACAAATGAGTGCAGTGTGTGCGGTGGGGGCCCCCTCTGGACTCAGGGGCCCGTGTGCACCGCACACACTGCACCCATTATAGAAACGCCAATGGACCCGCCATTAAATCGCGTTCCGTCCGCGAGCTAGGGAGACAGTTCGCGGCGGTGGCGTAGACACTGTCACTGAGCAGGGACCCCACTAGACCACCAGGGCAATAGAGCACAGGTCAGGTGTACTAACACCCCCATTTAATAAGGCTGGCTAGTACCTGGGGTGGAAGTCCAGCATAGGGCAGCTGGCGCTTGACCTGTAGCCTCTCCCCGGCCCAGGGTGACATCTACTGCAGATTTTCCTGCCCTGGAGATGCCTCACACCCTCCCTCACTCCCTGGCTGAGACGCTGGGCGCCATCTTATAAGCATAGTTGCGGCTGGTCTCTGGGACTGCAGGGCAAGGTCTCCCTTGTAAAGCCAGCTGTATATAGTGCTGTGACTTTACAATCACTTGAGTATTTTACATGTCTTTATATTTATGGCAGCTGCTAAGACTGCCTTTCTCCCAAATACTAATCCTTCTGCACAGAAGGCTAAAGGTACCACTTTTTGTTCCTTTCAGGCTCAAGGAAAAGCAAAAGGTCAGGCATACCTGAGACAATCTCATGCTCCGAAAACCACTAAGCCCAAGGCAAAGCAGTCCTGGGTGGCCCGTCAGCCTGCTTGTAAACAAGACAAACCTGCTGTATGATGGGGCAGGCATCCCCCTGGGGGACACCAGGGTGGGAGGCCAACTTCTGCAGTTCACCCAGGTCTGGTTAATGACCACTTCAGACGCATGGGTGCAAGAAGTTGTCTCTCACGGGTACGCAGTTTCCTTCAAGAGACATCCCCCACACCAGTTTTGCACCACGGTTATCCCTTAGGATCCATTTAAGGCACAAGCTATGCAAAAAGTTGTAAGTTCTCTTCTGAATACAGGAGTGGTAGTACCGGTTCCTCTGGCCCAGATAAACAGAGGTTACTACTCAACCTGAAATCACTGAACAAGTTTGTGAGAGTGTCCAAGTTCCGTATGGAAACACTGCGCTCACTTGTACTGGCTATGGAACCTGGAGACTATATGGTGTCCCTGGATATACAGGATGCATACCTGCATATACCTATTGCCATGTCGCATCAGCAGTATCTGCGGTTTGCTATTGGCAACCTACACTGTCAGTTCCAGGCTCTGCCATTTAGAATAGCTACGGCTCCTCAGATCTTCACCAAGGTCATGGCCGTAATGACGGCCCATCTCTGTCGCCAGGGAGACAGGATCCTGCCGTATCTTGACAACTTGCTGATTCTGGCAAACTCCCACGATGTCCTCCTCAGTCATCTACAACTGACGGTAAGCTTCCTACAAGCCCACGGGTGGCTCATCAATTGGAAGAAATCCTTGCTGGTCCCAGCTCAGAGCATGGTGCATCGGGGGGCACTCCTGGACACACACAGTCAATGACTGTTTCTGTCTCCAGAAAAAGTCCTGAGACTTCAAGACAGGATAAGATGCTTCCTTTGTCGCCCCAGAGTGTCGATACACTCGGTGATGCAAGTACTTGGCCTGATGGTGTCAGCATTCGACATGGTAGAGTATGCTCAATTTCATTCTCGTGCTCTGCAGAGGTTAAACCTTTCCAAGTGGGATGGCCTACCTCATCGGATTAGATCTCACATGATCACTTTGACTCCGGAGCTTCGTCTTTCGCTGACCTGGTAGCTACAGGACTAGCAATTGAGCAGGAGCCGTCCCTTCTGGATCCCCGACTAGGTCCTGCTGTCAATGGACGCCAGTCTGAGGGGATGGGATTCGGTGTTGGAGCAACATTCTTTTCAGGGTCGCTGGACCAAGAAGGAGTCACTCTTCCCAATAAACATTCTGGAGTTGCGGGCGGTGTTCAATGCATTGACTCTTGCCCTGCCTCTGGTACAGAACAGACCTGTTCAAGTACGGTCAGACAATGCCACTACGGTGGAATACATAAACCATCAAGGCGGCACTCAAAGCTGAATGGCTATGATGTAAGTGTTAAAAATCCTTCGTTGGGTGGAACGTCATCTGCCAGCAATATCGGCAGTGTTCATTCCGGGCATCCTAAACTGGGAAGCGGCCTTCCTCAGTTGCCAGGACATGCATGCCGGAGAGTGGAGTCTACATCCAGAAGTCTTTCAACTCCTAGTGGACAGGTGGGGCTTACCAGACTTAGACCTGATGGCATCTCGACACAATCACAAGGTTCCAGTCTTCGGATCAAGGACCAGGGATCCTCAAACAGCGTTCGTGGACGCCCTGGCAATTCTATGGAACATTTGGCTGCCCTACGTGTTCCCTCCAGTTTCACTCCGGCCCAGGGTCCTGCGGAACTTCAAACAAGAAGGAGGATTTCTAATTCTAGTTGCTCCAGCGTGGCCCGGACGGCATTGGTTTTCAGACCTGCAGGGTCTATCGACAGAGCGTCCTCTTCTACTTCCTCAGTGCCCAGACCTCCTCGTACAGGGCCCTTGTCTTTATCCGTACCTGGCCAGGTTGGCTTTGATGGCGTGGCTCTTGAGGCATCACTCCTGAGAGCCAAAGGATTCTCTGAGGCGGTCATCCAAACTATGTTAAAAGCCCGCAATCCGGCATCTGCTCGGATTTATTACAGGGTCTGGAATTCTTACTTCACCTGGTGTGCTGATAAGAATTATGATACATACAGATTCAGAACTTTCAGAATTCTGGCTTTTCTGCAAAGAGGCCTGGACTTAGGACTTCATCTGGCCTCCCTTAAGGTTCACATATCTGCCTTGTCGGTATGGTTTCAGAGAAAAATTGTGTCTATACCTGACGTTCATACATTCACTCAGGGTGTCTTATGGATGCAGCCTCCCTATGTCCCTCCTGTGGCTCCATGGGATCTGTCTGCTGTCCTGAAAGCCCTGCAAGAGTCTCCATTTGAACCTCTTGAGATGGTGGACCTTAAATGGCTCACGGCCAAGGTCTTGTTTTTACTGGCTATTGCCTCTGCAAGAAGGGTGTTGGACTTAGGTGCATTGTCCTGTTGTCCACCCTTTCTAATATTTCATCATGACTGGGCAGTTCTTAGAACTTTCCCAGGTTATTTACCTAAGGTGGTGTAATGTTTTCACCTTAACCAAGAGATTGTGGTTTTGGCCTTTATCTCTTCTGATTTGTCCTCCAAACAGCGGTCTTTGGATGTGGTACAGATTCTCTGTATATATGGAGAAGACTGCTACTATCAGGAGGTCAGATTCCCTTTTTGTTTTGTTTGGTTTTCTCAAACGTGGCTGGCCTGCGAATAAGCAAACCTTGGCCAGATGGATTAGAATGGTGATTGCACAAGCTTATGTGCAGGCTGGTCTCCCAGCTCCTGCTGCTATTAATGCCCATTCTATTCGGTCTGTTGGACCTTCTTGGGCGGCCCACCATGGCGCGTCCACAGAACAATTGTGCAAGGTTGCTACGTGGTTCTCTGTGAACACATTTATTAGGTTCTATGCCTTTGATGTTTCTGCCTCCAAGGGTGTTTCCTTTGGACGCCGGGTTCTCATATCCCGTCCCCTCCATTGAGGAACTGCTTTAGGACATCCCCGATGTTTCCCTGTGAAACCAATGTAACCTGCTGCAGAAAAGGAGAGTTATGGTAGACTAACCATTGTTAAATCTCTTTCTGCGAGGTACATTGAGTTCCACAGGGCGCCCACCCTGACGCACCTAGCTTCTATGGGTTTGTATGGCATTAGCCGCTGGTCCCTTCTCCTGTCGTGAGAATGTGGTTCTATGTCTATGTGACTAACATCTACCTTCTCTCTTACCTGCTCCTGCCTTGGACTTGTTAACGAAACTGAGCTCACAGTGCCTGGAGGCGGTGTTATAGAAGAGGCCCCAATATATTCTGGGACAGCCTAAAGCTTTAGCCTGTTGGTGCCTCTGGATCAAGTTCCACTCTACCCCCAATGTTTTCCTGTGGAACCCAATGTACCTCTCAGAAAAAGAGTTAACAATGGTAAGTCTACCATAACTCTCCTTTTCTGGCAGGGTGGTGCAGGACTGACTGCCTTATAACAGAGAGGAAGACCAATCAGAGCAGCCAGAATGGGAAGGTTTTCTAAGTAAATGATGCCTTGCAGCTGCAGTGCTGCACGTAGCCCAAGCATCTGGGCTGCTAGGTAACTGCAGCAGCTGTAGCTGTCCCGCGTCCCAGTTGCCTAGTAACCAGTGGGACCGCCAGGCATTGCGGACGGAAGATGTGATGTCCCAGTTGCTTAGTAACAACCGTAACCCGCTGTAGAGACAAACCATTTCAGCAAGTAATAAGAAAGAGACAATCAAACAACAGGTACTTCAAAAGATGTGCATGATTTTATTGAAAACAAAATTATTAATTACAAATTCTGTCACCAGGTAGCAATGTGAAGATACACATCACTTCAAGAGTGCTGTAAATGCTAAGGCAATGTTTTACAGAAAAACAGGTGACCACTACTTTCAGACATCTTGGCTACCCCATTTAATGGACATCACCTCATGTGACTTTTTCCTGTGGGTTTAATAAAAAAAAAACACAGGTGAACTGGGAATTTGTCATACAGCACCCTGTCAAATCTGAAAGCATTAGATGGCATTAGACGGCATGCATTGGCTATTCCAACTGACTAGAATGCTGTTATTCAATTGGAAACGCTTGTTGATCGCGTGGAGGACACACTGAATAATTGTAGTACTCTTCAAATGATTTACATTGTCCCCTGGTGACATTTGTAACTAATATTTTTTTAAATAAATAACTAGCATATCCCCTGAAATACGTTATCCAAACATTTTTTCATTAGTAGACTTAGAACTTGCTCCAGAGTTCTCTACTCTTCTCTACCGCAACTCCCTTCTCCCCACTGGCAATTCAACAGTCCTGCAATGCTCCTCTTAGGTGGAGACCCATCGGACCCTCATCACTGCAGAGACAGGGAGGAGAGGAGGGCTCAGAGGTGTGGGTCGCGTTACACTTGACGTCATTCCAATGCACAGAGAATCGGGATATCCGGACAGGTGACCTGGGGGCAGTGGGGAATTACTTAAGGGGGGCCAGCGGCAGGCGCGATCCAAAAATTTTAATACATCAATGTATTGTGCTGCAGCGGCACTGTTGCTACATCTATGCAGCTGCTGCAGTGCCACAGCCCGCAGCCATGCTTACCCCACAACATCGGGGCCCGGGATGGGTGTCCTCTTTGACCCCCCCCCCCTACTGTTGCCGGGCCTGTCCATAGGCTACAGGGTGGCTGCCCATAGCATCCAAGGGACACTGTGTGCTACCTTGCAGTAGCACTACTGCCTGCAGGGCGCTGTTACAGGCACTCTACAAGCTACATGCCGTAGTGCAGCGATAATGCCACTCCCAGGTCTCTGAGCCCTGTGCAATGGCACCTCTCGTACACCCCTAGTTACAGTCCTGCTTGATATTACCAGTTATGCCCAGGACCACCTCTGTTGTCTACCTTGACAGTGTCCAAATCCTTTATGCCTGCAGGATAGACCCATGATAAACAGGACTGTTAGAGTGTATAAGTATTGCCTGCTTAGAATGGAATCAGTATGAAATACCTTCAATCAAAATCCCGACAGTCAAAATCCCGACAAGGTCAAAATACAGACATTTAAAATATAGACAAGGTCAAAATATCGACATTTAAAATGTCGACAAGGTCAACATACCGACATTTAAAATGTCGACAGGTCAAAAAGTCAACAAGAGTTTTTCATTGTTTTTTAGTGTGTATGTCGACATAGGTCAACATGGACACCATATAAGTGTTCAGCCTCCCCTCACATGGCTCACGCTTTAGGCACGGTGTCTCACTGCACTCTACACACTATTATATTCCCCCTCCAGGTCCACTGGTATGGTAAAGTATGAACAAATCAGTTTCAATAAAAAAATCATGAAAAATTCATGCCGAATTTTTGACCTGTCGACATTTTAAATGTCGGTATTATGACCTTATCTGTATTTTAAATGTCGGTATTTTGACCATGTCTGGATTTTGACCATCAGTGAATGGTTGTCGATATTTAGACCGTCAGGGTTTTGATTGTAGGTAAATTGACTGCATCCTCTTAGAATTGGTACTTTGCATGTTGTTACTTAAACTGATCAGCAGCTACTTCAAGTATCTCTGGAAGCTGTCTGAAGATATTTGTACTTAATGCACTAAGGAGATAATTTGTAGATCATACAGAATTTTTTTTCACATACCTGAATGGAAGTATCTGGCAAACCGTTTAATACGAGAATATAAAATATCCTGCTGCTTAAGACTACCAAAGCCACGTGTGACTCGTTTAGTCATCAAGGAACAAATCTTTAAATGTCAGTCACTGCAGGTACAAACTATTCATTTTTCAGATATAAAACCAGTTGAGCTAAAAGTACATACATTTTTTTTTCTAAAGTATCATCGCTATAATAGCAGACAGGGGACAAAAACAAAAGAAAAGGATTGGGAGCTCAGATTTAAGACTTTGAGGATTTGTGTCAAGAATTTTGGAGCATATGTAATTTTTATCATAGTAATCATGTAACGCTTTAATGCTGCTAATGCAGATCTTGTCTCCTGTTGTTATCATCAATCAAAAAACAAAACGGGAGCTGGAACACCACGGGGGAGTTTTTGTAATAACAGTGTGGAAGCTGTGCCGCTAAACTCTAGTTTCAATGTATAAATCTGAGCACTGATGGAAATATTCTCTTATTTTCTGTTCCCATCTCCCTATGTGTTGCGTTACGCTATGTTATGTCTACAAATATCATTTTGTGACACAATATGTGCTATATTCATTTGATATCAAGAACAGGTTCTGCCAACCCAATCTGTGAACCTGACATTATCTACGTACATACTGTAAGTAAATAAATACTGTAACATCCATGACATCATGGAGTTCGCGCTTTGGATGTTTTTGACGCCAAATGTAGAGGGACAGAAAGAGTAGGTTTCTGAGTGGAACCCATCACAAGATGTATCCAGCCCAATAAGGGGAGCATTCAACCCTGGATTATGACTAGAGATGAGCAGATTGCATTACCTGAAATCTGATTCTGCCCAAACTTCCGGGGTCTGAGTAAATTTGAGCGGCATCTCTGGTTTTCTCGCCAGGCTCGCATCCCATATCGAGGTAAAACGTCATCCTCCCACTTCGGATTCTATTGGGTTTTGGTTTGCATGTGAGGACACTGTGGTGAGGACTCCGCCCCATTTCACTTCATACTAGGCATGCTGCTGTGTGATGTGCTCTGCTTTCCATCCACAACTTAGTGGCTGTGCTGTGAGGTGTCCATGCAGACGTGGCTGTACTGCTGTCAATGTGTCCTTCCATAAGTGGCTGTACTGTTGTCACTGGATCTATCCACAAGTGACTGTGCTGATGTCACTGGGTCCATCCACAAGTGGCTGTGCTGATGTCAATGGGTCCATCCTCAAGTGGCTGTGCTGATGTCACTGGGTCCATCCACAAGTGACTGTGCTGATGTCACTGGGTCCATCCACAAGTGACTGTGCTGATGTCAATGGGTCCATCCTCAAGTGGCTGTGCTGATGTCAATGGGTCCATCCTCAAGTGGCTGTGCTGATGTCAATGGGTCCATCCTCAAGTGACTGTGCTGATGTCACTGGGTCCATCCACAAGTGACTGTGCTGATGTCAATGGGTCAATCCTCAAGAGGCTGTGCTGATGTCAATGGGTCCATCCACAAGTGGCTGTGCTGATGTCACTGGGTCCATCCACAAGTGGCTATGCTGATGTAATCCACATGTGGCTGTACTGTTATTTTATACTTAAAGTAGCTATGAGGTGTCCATGCAGAAGTGGCTGTGCTTTGTCCATCCACAAGCTGTATCCAGTGCCCTTAGTCTAATTCAATTTCTGTCACACAGTGGTGCTGAACTGACACTACAGACCATACCCCACCAACAATGTTCACATATAGGAAGTGTGACTGTATTATCAGTTGCAAAAAAAAGTAAAAACAAAATGTAAAAACAGGTAAATGGAAAATAAATAAAAATATGCTTTTTTAAGCTTGGACAACCTGTGTGCGCTGTATCCCCTGTACACTGAGCAGAGCTGCCAGTGAAACAATAAGTAATATATTGTCTAATTTTTTTTGTACTGTTCTGCATACTGTACCCCAGAATGCTGTACCCCAATATACTTTGTTCACTGCAGTAGAGGTAGGGACGCTAGCCATCTAGGCACCTCCTCCATGTTACGTCATTTGCAGTGAGTTCATGAAATTGATTTTACAAGATTATAATGTAATTCACACACTTATCATCAACCTCCTAATTAGTGATTGGAGGTAGTCCTCCCAAAAAATTGTTGTGGGGGCCCAAACAAAAAAAGCACTTCAGCCTCATAAGTGGCAGTCCATGTCTCTGAAATGCTTGGTTTGTTAAACTGTGCATGTCCTTTTTAATATCCAACAACTGAGGACACTTCCATGTTGTACCACTTTTCTTTCTGTCACTGCTATGTGCCAATGTTTCATAGATGTGCTATAAACTGCTGTGTACTGTCGCTTAGTAACCAGCCAGCTTGCTGCAGCCTTTGGCCTAAGCTGGATAATAACAATATTGTGAGAAGTGAGGTGGTAAAAATTTACTGGAAATTACTAGAAAGTAATGTTATTTAGATTAATAATACTGTAGGAACAAAAAAGGCCCACATTATGTGATTTTAGGTTTTATGTAATAAAAAAACACAAAAAACACAAAACCAAAACCAGTCACAGAATTTTACGCAAGATGAAAACCGTACAACGAATTAGAACCAAAACCAGCAAAAATGGTCCAGAGCCATAACTAGACTTCTTGGTGCCCCATGCCAGAGAGAGAATTGGCGCCCCCCCACCCCCCCCCCCCATTTTTCCAATAGGAACCTAAGGCGCATGCCTTGTGGGGAAGGGGCATAACAAGACTGATTCCAGAGAAAGCCCATGCTATGATGCCCCTTCCCACATTTTATATACAGTATATATATATATATATTATATATATATATATATATATATATATATATATTACACACACATTTACAGAACACTGCAAGAAAATGGATTTGGGCACAAGTACTCTTTATTAGAGATGAGCGGATTTGGTTCCTCGGAATCCGAACCCCCCCGAACTTCAGCCTTTTTACACGGGTCCGAGGCAGACTCGGATCTTCCCGCCTTGCTCGGTTAACCCGAGCGCGCCCGAACGTCATCATCCCGCTGTCGGATTCTCGCGAGGCTCGGATTCTATCGCGAGACTCGGATTCTATATAAGGAGCCGCGCGTCGCCGCCATTTTCACACGTGCATTGAGATTGATAGGGAGAGGACGTGGCTGGCGTCCTCTCCGTTTAGATAGAGACACTTGAGTTGATTTACTACTAAATTTAGTAATTTTGGGGAGCATTAGGAGTACTCAGAGTGCAGAGTTTTGCTGATAGTTACTAGTGACCACCAGTTTTATTTATTATTTATAATCCGTTCTCTGCCTGAAAAAAAACGATACACAGTCACATACCATATCTGTGCTCAGCCTCAGTGTGCTGCATGATAATATCATCTATGTATATCTGACTGTGCTGAGTGCTCACTGCTCACACAGCTTAATTGTGGGGGAGACTGGGGAGCAGTTATAGCAGGAGTACAGTGCACACTTTTGCTGCCAGTGTGACTGACCAGTGACCACCAGTATATTGTCTGCCTGAAAAAGTTAAACACTCCTGTGGTGTTTTTTTTTTCATTCTATAAACGCATTCTGCTGACAGTGTCCAGCGGGTCCGTCATTCATTATATTATAAAAATATTTACCTGCAGTAGTGTTATATTTTTTTTGTTCATCTCTATCATCTTTATCATCTCTATATTAGCAGACGCAGTACGGTAGTCCACGGCTGTGGCTATCTCTGTGTCGTCAGTGCTCGTCCATAATTGTATACCTACCTACCTACCTGTGGTGGGTTTTTTTTTTCTATCTTCTTCATACTAGTAGTTTAGGAGTCTGCTGACAGTGTCCAGCAGGTCCGTCATTATATTATATATACCTGCAGTAGTGATATATATATATTTTTTATATCAATATCATCTCTATACTAGCAGATGCAGTACGGTAGTCCACGGCTGTAGCTACCTCTGTGTCGTCAGTGCTCATCCATAATTGTATACCTACCTGTGGTGGGGTTTTTTTTTTCTATCTTCTTCATACTAGTAGTAGGAGTCTGCTGACAGTGTCCAGCAGGTCCGTCATTATATTAATTATATATACCTGCAGTAGTGATATATATATATTTTTTATATCATTATCATCTCTATACTAGCAGACGCAGTATGGTAGTCCACGGCTGTGGCTATCTCTGTGTCGTCAGTGCTCATCCATAATTGTATACCTACCTACCTACCTGTGGTGGGGGGTTTTTCTATATTTTTCATACTAGTAGTTTAGGAGTCTGCTGACAGTGTCCAGCAGGTCCGTCATTATATTATATATACCTGCAGTAGTGATATATATATTTTTTTTATATCATTATCATCTCTATACTAGCAGACGCAGTACGGTAGTCCACGGCTGTAGCTACCTCTGTGTCGTCAGTGCTCGTCCATAATTGTATACCTACCTGTGGTGGTTTTTTTTTTCTATCTTCTTCATACTAGTAGTTTAGGAGTCTGCTGACAGTGTCCAGCAGGTCCGTCATTATATTATATATACCTGCAGTAGTGATATATATATTTTTTATATAATTATCATCTCTATACTAGCAGACGCAGTACGGTAGTCCACGGCTGTAGCTACCTCTGTGTCGTCAGTGCTCGTCCATAATTGTATACCTACCTGTGGTGGGGTTTTTTTTTCTATCTTCTTCATACTAGTAGTTTAGGAGTATGCTGACAGTGTCCAGCAGGTCCGTCATTATATTATATATACCTGCAGTAGTGATATATATATATTTTTTATATCATTATCATCTCTATACTAGCAGACGCAGTACGGTAGTCCACGGCTGTAGCTACCTCTGTGTCGGCAGTCGCTCGTCCATCCATAAGTATACTAGTATCCATCCATCTCCATTGTTTACCTGAGGTGCCTTTTAGTTGTGCCTATTAAAATATGGAGAACAAAAATGTTGAGGTTCCAAAATTAGGGAAAGATCAAGATCGACTTCCACCTCGTGCTGAAGCTGCTGCCACTAGTCATGGCCGAGACGATGAAATTCCATCAACGTCGTCTGCCAAGGCCGATGCCCAATGTCATAGTACAGAGCATGTAAAATCCAAAACACAAAAGATCAGTAAAAAAAGGACTCAAAAATCTAAAATAAAATCGTCGGAGGAGAAGCGTAAACTTGCCAATATGCCATTTACCACACAGAGTGGCAAGGAACGGCTGAGGCCCTGGCCTATGTTCATGGCTAGTGGTTCAGCTTCACATGAGGATGGAAGCACTCAGCCTCTCGCTAGAAAAATGAAAAGACTTAAGCTGGCAAAAGCACAGCAAAGAACTGTGCATTCTTCGAAATCACAAATCCACAAGGAGAGTCCAATTGTGTCGGTTGCGATGCCTGACCTTCCCAACACTGGACGTGAAGAGCATGCGCCTTCCACCATTTGCACGCCCCCTGCAAGTGCTGGAAGGAGCACCCGCAGTCCAGTTCCTGATAGTCAGATTGAAGATGTCAGTGTTGAAGTACACCAGGATGAGGAGGATATGGGTGTTGCTGGCGCTGGGGAGGAAATTGACAAGGAGGATTCTGATGGTGAGGTGGTTTGTTTAAGTCAGGCACCCGGGGAGACACCTGTTGTCCGTGGGAGGAATATGGCCATTGACATGCCTGGTGAAAATACCAAAAAAATCAGCTCTTCGGTGTGGAAGTATTTCAACAGAAATGCGGACAACAGGTGTCAAGACGTGTGTTGCCTTTGTCAAGCTGTAATAAGTAGGGGTAAGGACGTTAACCACCTCGGAACATCCTCCCTTATACGTCACCTGCAGCGCATTCATCATAAGTCAGTGACAAGTTCAAAAACTTTGGGCGACAGCGGAAGCAGTCCACTGACCAGTAAATCCCTTCCTCTTGTAACCAAGCTCACGCAAACCACCCCACCAACTCCCTCAGTGTCAATTTCCTCCTTCCCCAGGAATGCCAATAGTCCTGCAGGCCATGTCACTGGCAATTCTGACGAGTCCTCTCCTGCCTGGGATTCCTCCGATGCATCCTTGCGTGTAACGCCTACTGCTGCTGGCGCTGCTGTTGTTGCTGCTGGGAGTCGATGGTCATCCCAGAGGGGAAGTCGTAAGACCACTTTTACTACTTCCACCAAGCAATTGACTGTCCAACAGTCCTTTGCGAGGAAGATGAAATATCACAGCAGTCATCCTGCTGCAAAGCGGATAACTGAGGCCTTGGCATCCTGGGCGGTGAGAAACGTGGTTCCGGTATCCATCATTACTGCAGAGCCAACTATAGACTTGTTTGAGGTACTGTGTCCCCGGTACCAAATACCATCTAGGTTCCATTTCTCTAGGCAGGCGATACCGAAAATGTGCACAGACCTCAGAAAAAGACTCACCAGTGTCCTAAAAAATGCAGTTGTACCCAATGTCCACTTAACCACGGACATGTGGACAAGTGGAGCAGGGCAGACTCAGGACTATATGACTGTGACAGCCCACTGGGTAGATGTATTGACTCCCGCCGCAAGAACAGCAGCGGCGGCACCAGTAGCAGCATCTCGCAAACGCCAACTCGTACCTAGGCAGGCTACGCTTTGTATCACCGCTTTCCAGAATACGCACACAGCTGAAAACCTCTTACGGCAACTGAGGAAGATCATCGCAGAATGGCTTACCGCAATTGGACTCTCCTGTGGATTTGTGGCATCGGACAACGCCAGCAATATTGTGCGTGCATTAAATCTGGGCAAATTCCAGCACGTCCCATGTTTTGCACATACCTTGAATTTGGTGGTGCCGAATTATTTAAAAAACGAGAGGGGCGTGCAAGAGATGCTGTCGGTGGCCAGAAGAATTGCGGGACACTTTCGGCGTACAGGCACCACGTACAGAAGACTGGAGCACCACCAAAAACGCCTGAACCTGCCCTGCCATCATCTGAAGCAAGAAGTGGTAACGAGGTGGAATTCAACCCTCTATATGCTTCATAGGTTGGAGGAGCAGCAGAAGGCCATTCAAGCCTATACAACTGAGCACGATATAGGAGGTGGAATGCACCTGTCTCAAGCGCAGTGGAGAATGATTTCAACGTTGTGCAAGGTTCTGCAACCTTTTGAACTTGCCACACGTGAAGTCAGTTCAGACACTGCCAGCCTGAGTCAGGTCATTCCCCTCATCAGGCTTTTGCAGAAGAAGCTGGAGACATTGAAGGAGGAGCTAACACAGAGCGATTCCGCTAGACATGTGGGACTTGTGGATGGAGCCCTTAATTCGCTTAAGCAGGATTCACGGGTGGTCAATCTGTTGAAATCAAAGCACTACATTTTGGCCACCGTGCTCGATCCTAGATTTAAAACCTACGTTGTATCTCTCTTTCCGGCAGACACAAGTCTGCAGGGGTTCAAAGAACTGCTGGTGAGAAAATTGTCAAGTCAAGCGGAACGCGACAGCCAAGGTCCTCTCCACGAAGGGAACTAGACGCATAGCGTCTAGTTTCTCTTCGTGGAGAGGACCTTTTGCTGTGCGGTGCGCGATGACGTCATCGCGCACCGCTCAGCATTCAAGCGGCGCTTTCAATGTACAGGGGGCGTGACTCACCACGCCCCCTGTATTAGGCCACGCCCCTTTCCTGCCCGGGGCGCTCTGCGCCCTTGAACCGGCCCTGTTCCGAGGCAGCCTCGGATCTTCCTGCCTTGCTCGGTTAACCCGAACACGGCCGAACGTCATCATCCCGCTGTCGGATTCTCGCGAGATTCGTATTCTATGTAAAAAGCCGCGCGTTGCCGCCATTTTCACTCATGCATTGGAGACTGAACGGAGAGGACGTGGTTGCGATCTCTCCCTGAAAAGCTCCGTAATCTGTGCTCAGTGTGCTGCAAATATCTGTGCTCAGTGTGCTGAAAATATCTACGTTCTCTGCCTGAAAACGCTCCATGGCCCTCATTCCGAGTTGTTCGCTCGTTCTTTTTCATCGCATCGCAGTGAAAATCCGCTTAGTACGCATGCGCAAAGTTCGCACTGCGACTGCGCCAAGTAACTTTACTATGAAGAAAGTATTTTTACTCACGGCTTTTTCTTCGCTCCGGCGAACGTAATGTGATTGACAGGAAATGGGTGTTACTGGGCGGAAACACGGCGTTTTAGGGGCGTGTGGCTGAAAACGCTACCGTTTCCGGAAAAAACGCAGGAGTGGCTGGAGAAACGGTGGGAGTGCCTGGGCGAACGCTGGGTGTGTTTGTGACGTCAACCAGGAACGACAAGCACTGAACTGATCGCACAGGCAGAGTAAGTCTGGAGCTACTCTGAAACTGCGAAGTAGTTTGTAATAGCAATATTGCGAATACATCGGTCGCAATTTTAAGAAGCTAAGATTCACTCCCAGTAGGCGGCGGCTTAGCGTGAGCAACTCTGCTAAATTCGTCTTGCGACCGACCAACTCGGAATGAGGGCCCATATCTGTGCTCAGTGGCCCTCATTCCGAGTTGTTCGCTCGCCAGCTGCTTTTAGCAGCATTGCACACTCTAGGCCGCCGCCCTCTGGGAGTGTATCTTAGCATAGCAGAATTGCGAACGAAAGATTAGCAGATTTGTGAATAGAAAATTCTTAGCAGTTTCTGAGTAGCTCCAGATTTACTCAGCCATTGCGATCAGTTCAGTCAGTTTCGTTCCTGGTTTGACGTCACAAACACACCCAGCGTTCACCCAGACACTCCACCGTTTATTCAGACACTCCCGCGTTTTTCCCAGAAACACCAGCGTTTTTTCGCACACTCCCAGAAAACGGCCAGTTTCCGCCCAGAAACACCCACTTCCTGTCAATCACACTCTGATCACCAGAACGATGAAAAATCCTCGTTATGCCGTGAGTAAAATACCTAACTTTTGAGTATAATAACTAAGCGCATGCGCTCTGCGAACCTTGCGCATGCGCAGTAAGCGACTAATCGCAATATAGCGAAACTCGGCAACGAGCGAACAACTCGGAATGAGGGCCAGTGTGCTGCAAATATCTGCTCAGTGTGCTTTATTGTGGGGACTGGGGACCACCAGTATATAATTAATTATACTTATAGTAGTACAGTACAGTAGGCCATTGCTGTATCTTGCAGCTCTGTGTCACTGCAAGTATCCATTCCATATCTGTGCAGCATTTTTGTGAGCAGTATATATAGTATTACAGTGCAGCATTTTGGTGACCCAACAGTATATAGTTGTGTACAGTAGGCCATTGCTGTATCTTGCAGCTCTGTGTCACTGCAAGTATCCATTCCATATCTGTGCTGCATTTTTGTGAGCAGTATATTAGTGATGAGCGGGTTCGGTTTCTCGGAAACCGAACCCCCCCGAACTTCACGCTTTTTACACGGGTCCGAGGCAGACTCGGATCTTCCCGCCTTGCTCGGTTAACCCGAGCGCGCCCGAACGTCATCATCCCGCTGTCGGATTCTCGCGAGGCTCGGATTCTATCGCGAGACTCGGATTCTATATAAGGAGCCGCGCGTCGCCGCCATTTTCACACGTGCATTGAGATTGATAGGGAGAGGACGTGGCTGGCGTCCTCTCCGTTTAGAGTAGACTAGAGACTAGAGAGTAGTAGAGACACTTGATTTACTAATTTTGGGGAGCATATTAGGAGTACTACTTGCTGATAGTGTGACCAGTGACCACCAGTTTAATTAATCCGTTCTCTGCCTGAAAAAAAACGATACACAGTGTGACACAGTCACATACCATATCTGTGCTCAGCCTCAGTGTGCTGCATCATCTATGTAATACTGTATATCTGACTGTGCTGAGTGCTCACTGCTCACACAGCTTAATTGTGGGGGAGACTGGGGAGCAGTTATAGCAGGAGTACATATTTTAACAGTGCACACTTTTGCTGCCAGAGTGCCACTGCCAGTGTGACTGACCAGTGACCACTGACCACCAGTATATTGTGATTGTCTGCCTGAAAAAGTTAAACACTCGTCGTGTGGTGTTTTTATTCTATAAACGCATTCTGCTGACAGTGTCCAGCAGGTCCGTCATTATATAATATATACCTGTCCGGCTGCAGTAGTGATATATATATATTTTTTATATCATTATCATCCAGTCTATATTAGCACTGCAGCAGACGCAGTACGGTAGTCCACGGCTGTAGCTACCTCTGTGTCGGCAGTCGCTCGTCCATCCATAATTGTATACCACCTACCTGTGGTGTTTTTTTTTTTTCTATCTTCTTGATACTACTAGTAGCTTACTTTAGGAGTCTGCAGTGCTGAGCTGACAGTGTCCAGCAGGTCCGTCATTATATAATATATACCTGTCCGGCTGCAGTAGTGATATATATATATTTTATATCTCATTATCATCCAGTCTATATTAGCAGCAAACGCAGTACGGTAGTCCACGGCTGTAGCTACCTCTGTGTCGGCAGTCGCTCGTCCATCCATAATTGTATACCACCTACCCGTGGTGTTTTTTTTTTTTTTTCTATCTTCTTGATACTAGTAGCTTACTTTAGGAGTCTGCAGTGCTGAGCTGACAGTGTCCAGCAGGTCCGTCATTATATAATATATACCTGTCCGGCTGCAGTAGTGATATATATATATATATATATATATTTTTATATCATTATCATCCAGTCTATATTAGCAGCAGACGCAGTACGGTAGTCCACGGCTGTAGCTACCTCTGTGTCGGCAGTCGCTCGTCCATCCATAATTGTATACCACCTACCTGTGGTGTTTTTTTTTTCTATCTTCTTGATACTAGTAGCTTACTTTAGGAGTCTGCAGTGCTGACAGTGTCCAGCAGGTCCGTCATTATATAATATATACCTGTCCAGCTGCAGTAGTGATATATATATATTTTTTATATCATTATCATCCAGTCTATATTAGCAGCAGACGCAGTACGGTAGTCCACGGCTGTAGCTACCTCTGTGTCGGCAGTCGCTCGTCCATCCATAAGTATACTAGTATCCATCCATCTCCATTGTTTACCTGAGGTGCCTTTTAGTTGTGCCTATTAAAATATGGAGAACAAAAATGTTGAGGTTCCAAAAATAGGGAAAGATCAAGATCGACTTCCACCTCGTGCTGAAGCTGCTGCCACTAGTCATGGCCGAGACGATGAAATGCCAGCAACATCGTCTGCCAAGGCCGATGCCCAATGTCATAGTACAGAGCATGTAAAATCCAAAACACCAAATATCAGTAAAAAAAGGACTCAAAAATCTAAAATAAAATTGTCAGAGGAGAAGCGTAAACTTGCCAATATGCCATTTACCACACGGAGTGGCAAGGAACGGCTGAGGCCCTGGCCTATGTTCATGGCTAGTGGTTCAGCTTCACATGAGGATGGAAGCACTCAGCCTCTTGCTAGAAAAATGAAAAGACTCAAGCTGGCAAAAGCACAGCAAAGAACTGTGCGTTCTTCGAAATCACAAATCCACAAGGAGAGTCCAATTGTGTCGTTTGCGATGCCTGACCTTCCCAACACTGGACGTGAAGAGCATGCGCCTTCCACCATTTGCACGCCGCCTGCAAGTGCTGGAAGGAGCACCCGCAGTCCAGTTCCTGATAGTCAGATTGAAGATGTCAGTGTTGAAGTACACCAGGATGAGGAGGATATGGGTGTTGCTGGCGCTGGGGAGGAAATTGACCAGGAGGATTCTGATGGTGAGGTGGTTTGTTTAAGTCAGGCACCCGGGGAGACACCTGTTGTCCGTGGGAGGAATAGGGCCATTGACATGCCTGGTGAAAATACCAAAAAAATCAGCTCTTCGGTGTGGAAGTATTTCAACAGAAATGCGGACAACATTTGTCAAGCCGTGTGTTGCCTTTGTCAAGCTGTAATAAGTAGGGGTAAGGACGTTAACCACCTCGGAACATCCTCCCTTATACGTCACCTGCAGCGCATTCATCATAAGTCAGTGACAAGTTCAAAAACTTTGGGCGACAGCGGAAGCAGTCCACTGACCAGTAAATCCCTTCCTCTTGTAACCAAGCTCACGCAAACCACCCCACCAACTCCCTCAGTGTCAATTTCCTCCTTCCCCAGGAATGCCAATAGTCCTGCAGGCCATGTCACTGGCAATTCTGACGAGTCCTCTCCTGCCTGGGATTCCTCCGATGCATCCTTGCGTGTAACGCCTACTGCTGCTGGCGCTGCTATTGTTGCTGCTGGGAGTCAATGGTCATCCCAGAGGGGAAGTCGTACTCGTAAGACCACTTTTACTACTTCCACCAAGCAATTGACTGTCCAACAGTCCTTTGCGAGGAAGATGAAATATCACAGCAGTCATCCTGCTGCAAAGCGGATAACTGAGGCCTTGGCATCCTGGGCGGTGAGAAACGTGGTTCCGGTATCCATCATTACTGCAGAGCCAACTAGAGACTTGTTGGAGGTACTGTGTCCCCGGTACCAAATACCATCTAGGTTCCATTTCTCTAGGCAGGCGATACCGAAAATGTACACAGACCTCAGAAAAGGACTCACCAGTGTCCTAAAAAATGCAGTTGTACCCAATGTCCACTTAACCACGGACATGTGGACAAGTGGAGCAGGGCAGGCTCAGGACTATATGACTGTGACAGCCCACTGGGTAGATGTATGGACTCCCGCCGCAAGAACAGCAGCGGCGGCACCAGTAGCAGCATCTCGCAAACGCCAACTCTTTCCTAGGCAGGCTACGCTTTGTATCACCGCTTTCCAGAATACGCACACAGCTAAAAACCTCTTACGGCAACTGAGGAAGATCATCGCAGAATGGCTTACCCCAATTGGACTCTCCTGTGGATTTGTGGCATCGGACAACGCCAGCAATATTGTGTGTGCATTAAATCTGGGCAAATTCCAGCACGTCCCATGTTTTGCACATACCTTGAATTTGGTGGTGCCGAATTATTTAAAAAACGAGAGGGACGTGCAAGAGATGCTGTCGGTGGCCAGAAGAATTGCGGGACACTTTCGGCGTACAGGCACCACGTACAGAAGACTGGAGCACCACCAAAAATGCCTGAACCTGCCCTGCCATCATCTGAAGCAAGAAGTGGTAACGAGGTGGAATTCAACCCTCTATATGCTTCAGAGGTTGGAGGAGCAGCAAAAGGCCATTCAAGCCTATACAACTGAGCACGATATAGGAGGTGGAATGCACCTGTCTCAAGCGCAGTGGAGAATGATTTCAACGTTGTGCAAGGTTCTGCAACCTTTTGAACTTGCCACACGTGAAGTCAGTTCAGACACTGCCAGCCTGAGTCAGGTCATTCCCCTCATCAGGCTTTTGCAGAAGAAGCTGGAGACATTGAAGGAGGAGCTAATACAGAGCGTTTCCGCTAGGCATGTGGGACTTGTGGATGGAGCCCTTAATTCACTTAACAAGGATTCACGGGTGGTCAATCTGTTGAAATCAGAGCACTACATTTTGGCCACCGTGCTCGATCCTAGATTTAAAACCTACCTTGGATCTCTCTTTCCGGCACACACAAGTCTGCTGGGGTTCAAAGAACTGCTGGTGACAAAATTGTCAAGTCAAGCGGAACGCGACCTGTCAACATCTCCTCCTTCACATTCTCCCGCAACTGGGGGTGCGAGGAAAAGGCTACGAATTCCGAGCCCACCCGCTGGCAGTGATGCAGGGCAGTCTGGAGCGACTGCTGATGCTGACATCTGGTCCGGACTGAAGGACCTGACAACGATTACGGACATGTCGTCTACTGTCACTGCATATGATTCTCTCCCCATTGAAAGAATGGTGGAGGATTATATGAGTGACCGCATCCAAGTAGGCACGTCAGACAGTCCGTACTTATACTGGCATGAAAAAGAGGCAATTTGGAGGCCCTTGCACAAACTGGCTTTATTCTACCTAAGTTGCCCTCCCACAAGTGTGTACTCTGAAAGAGTGTTTAGTGCCGCCGCTCACCTTGTCAGCAATCGGCGTACGAGGTTACATCCAGAAAATGTGGAGAAGATGATGTTCATTAAAATGAATTATAATCAATTCCTCCGTGGAGACATTGACCAGCAGCAATTGCCTCCACAAAGTACACAGGGAGCTGAGATGGTGGATTCCAGTGGGGACGAATTGATAATCTGTGAGGAGGGGGATTTTGTGCAAGGAGAGATTAATTGCTTATTTTTTGGTGGGGGTCCAAACCAACCCGTCATTTCAGTCACAGTCGTGTGGCAGACCCTGTCACTGAAATGATGGGTTGGTTAAAGTGTGCATGTCCTGTTTATACAACATAAGGGTGGGTGGTAGGGCCCAAGGACAATTCCATCTTGCACCTCTTTTTTCTTTCATTTTTCTTTGCGTCATGTGCTGTTTAGGGGGTGTTTTTAGGAAGGGCCATCCTGCGTGACACTGCAGTGCCACTCCTAGATGGGCCAGGTGTTTGTGTCGGCCACTAGGGTCGCTTAGCTTACTCACACAGCTACCTCATTGCGCCTCTTTTTTTCTTTGCGTCATGTGCTGTTTGGGGAGTGTTTTTTGGAAGGGCCATCCTGCGTGACACTGCAGTGCCACTCCTAGATGGGCCAGGTGTTTGTGTCGGCCACTAGGGTCGCTTAGCTTACTCACACAGCTACCTCATTGCGCCTCTTTTTTTCTTTGCGTCATGTGCTGTTTGGGGAGTGTTTTTTGGAAGGGCCATCCTGCGTGACACTGCAGTGCCACTCCTAGATGGGCCAGGTGTTTGTGTCGGCCACTAGGGTCGCTTAGCTTACTCACACAGCTACCTCATTGCGCCTCTTTTTTTCTTTGCGTCATGTGCTGTTTGGGGAGTGTTTTTTGGAAGGGCCATCCAACGTGACACTGCAGTGCCACTCCTAGATGGGCCAGGTGTTTGTGTCGGCCACTTGGGTCGCTTAGCTTAGCCATCCAGCGACCTCGGTGCAAATTTTAGGACTAAAAATAATATTGTGAGGTGTGAGGTGTTCAGAATAGACTGAAAATGAGTGGAAATTATGGTTATTGAGGTTAATAATACTTTGGGATCAAAATGACCCCCAAATTCTATGATTTAAGCTGTTTTTTAGGGTTTTTTGAAAAAAACACCCGAATCCAAAACACACCCGAATCCGACAAAAAAAATTCGGTGAGGTTTTGCCAAAACGCGTTCGAACCCAAAACACGGCCGCGGAACCGAAACACAAAACCAAAACACAAAACCCGGTGCTCATCACTACAGTATATATAGTATTACAGTGCAGCATTTTGGTGATCAACAGTATACATATATAGTACAGTACAGTAGGCCATTACTATTGATATATTACTGGCATATAATTCCACACATTAAAAAATGGAGAATAAAAATGTGGAGGGTAAAATAGGGAAAGATCAAGATCCACTTCCACCTCGTGCTGAAGCTGCTGCCACTAGTCATGGCCGAGATGATGAAATGCCATCAACGTCGTCTGCCAAGGCCGATGCCCAATGTCATAGTAGAGAGCATGTAAAATCCGAAAAAACTAAAGTTCAGTAAAATGACCCAAAAATCTAAATTAAAAGCGTCTGAGGAGAAGCGTAAACTTGCCAATATGCCATTTACGACACGGAGTGGCAAGGAACGGCTGAGGCCCTGGCCTATGTTCATGGCTAGGGGTTCAGCTTCACATGAGAATGGAAGCACTCATCCTCCCACTAGAAAACTGAAAAGAGTTAAGATGGCAAAAGCACAGCAAAGAACTGTGCGTTCTTCTAAATCACAAATCCCCAAGGAGAGTCCAATTGTGTCGGTTACGATGTCTGACCTTCCCAACACTGGACGGGAAGAGGTGGCGCCTTCCACCATTTGCACGCCCCCTTCACAGATTATGAATTTGTCCCCACTGGAATCCACCATCACAGGTTCCTGTATACTTTCTGGAGGCAATTGCTGGTTAATGTCTTCCTGGAGGAATTTATAATTCATTTTAATGAACATCATCTTCTCCACATTTTCTGGAAGTAACCTTCTATGTCGATCGCTGACAAGGTGAACGGCTGCACTAAACACTCTTTCAGAGTACACACTGGAGGGGGGGAAACTTAGGTAAAATAAAGCCAGTTTGTGAAAGGGTCTCCAAATAGCCTTTTTCCTGCCAGTATACATACGGACTGTCTGACATGCCTACTTGGATGCTGTCACCCATATAATCCTCCACCATTCTTTCAATGGTGACACCATCATATGCCGTGACAGTAGACATGTCAGTAATCGTTGGCAGGTCCTTGAATATGGACCAGATGTCAGCATTTGCTCCTGACTGCCCTGCATCACTGCCAGCGGGTGGGCTCGGAAATTTTATCCTTTTCCTGGCAGCCCCAGTTGCGGGAGAAAATAAAGGAGGAGCTGTTGACGAGTCACGTTCCACTTGAGTTGACAATTTACTTACCAGCAGGTCTTTGAACCTCTGCAGACTTGTGTCTGCTGGAAAGAGAGATACAACGTAGGCTTTAAACTAGGAGCGAGCACAGTGGCCAAAATAAAGAGTTCTGATTTCAACAGATTGACCACTCTTGAATCCTGGCAAAACAATTGAAGGGCTCCTGCCACAAGTCCCACATACTTAGCGGAATAGCTCCATCTTAGCTCCTCCTTCAATTTCTCCAGCTGATTCTGCAAAAGCCTGATGAGGGGAATGACCTGACTCATGCTGGCAGTTTCTAAACTGACTTCACGTGTGGCAAGTTCAAAGGGTTGGAGAACCTTGCACAAGACAGAATTCATTCTCCACTGCACTTGAGTCAGGTGCATTACCCCTCCTTTGCCTATATCGTAGGCAGATGTATAGGCTTGAGTGGCCTTTTGCTGCTCCTCCATCCTCTGAAGCATATAGAGGGTTGAATTCCACCTCGTTACCACCTCTTGCTTCAGATGATGGCAGGGCAGGTTCAGGAGTGTTTGATGGCGCTCCAGTCTTCGGCACGCGGTGGCTGAATGCCGAAAGGGGGCCACAATTGTTCGGGCCACCGACAGCATCGCCTGCATGCCCCAGTCATTTTTAAAAAAATTCTGCACCACCAAATTAATTGTATGTGCAAAACATGGGACGTGCTGGAATTTGCCCAGATGAAATGCACGCACAATATTGGTGGCGTTGTCCGATATCACAAATCCCCGGGAGAGTCTAAGTGAGATAAGCAATTGTGCGATGATGTACCTCAGTTTCCATAAGAGGTTGTCAGCGGTGTGCCTCTTACGGAAACCGGTGATACACAGCGTAGCCTGCCTAGGAACGAGCTGGCGTTTGTGAGATGCTGCTACTGGTGCCGCTGCTGTTGTTGCTGCGGGAGGCAATACATCTACCCAGTGGGTTGTCACAGTCATGTAGTCCTTAGTTTGCCCTGCCCCACTTGTCCACATGTCCGTGGTTAAGTGGACAGTGGATACAACCGCATTTTTCAGGACACTGAGGACATTTTACTTAGTGTTCCTGTACAGTCCGGGAATCACTTTCCTAGTGAAGTGGAATCTAGATGGGATTTGGTACTGGGGTCACACTACCTCCATCAGTTGTCTAAATCCCACTGCACCAATGGCAGATACCGGATGCACGTCTAACACAAACATAGCTGTCAAGGCCTCAGTTATCCGCTTTGCAACAGGATGACTGCTGTCATATTTCATCTTCCTCGCAAAGGACTGTTGGACAGTCAATTGCTTAGTTGAAGTAGTACAAGTGGTCTTCCGACTTCCCCTCTGGGATGACGATCAAGTCCCAGCAGAAACAACAGCAGTGGCAGCAGCAGTAGGTGTACCACTCAAGGATCCTCTGGAGTAATCCCAGTTAGGAGAGGACATGTCAGTCATGCCAGTGACATGGCCTGCAGGACTACTGACCTTCCTGACTGAGGAGGAAATTTACATTGAGGGAGTTGGTGGTTTTGCATGCAGGAGCATGGATCCAAGAGGAAGATTGGGTTTAGGTGTCAGTGGACTGCTTACGCTCTTACCCAAAGTTTCTGAACTTAACAATGGCTTCTGATGAATGCATTGCATAAGGAAGAATGTTCCTAGTAGTGATGAGCGGGTTCGGTTCCGAACCCCCCCGAACTTCACCCATTTTACACGGGTCCGAGGCATACTCGGATTCTCCCGTATGGCTCGGTTAACCCGAGCGCTCCCGAACGTCATCATCCCGCTGTCGGATTCTCGCGAGATTCGGATTCTATATAAGGAGCCGCGTGTCGCCGCCATTTTCACTCGTGCATTGGAAATGTTAGGGAGAGGACGTGGCTGGCGTCCTCTCCGTTTATTAATGTTGATGCAAATATTTGTGCTTATTGCTTAATTGTGGGGACTGGGGAGCAGCTGTATTATATAGGAGGAGTACAGTGCAGAGTTTTGCTGATCAGTGACCACCAGTTTTATCCGTTCTCTGTCTAAATATCACTCCATATCTGTGCTCAGTGTGCTGCATATATCTGTGCTCACACTGCTTAATTGTGGGGACTGGGGAGCAGCTGTATTATATAGGAGGAGTACAGTGCAGAGTTTTGCTGACAGTGACCACCAGTATATATAGCAGTACGGTACGGAAGGCCACTGCTCTACCTACCTCTGTGTCATCAAGTATACTATCCATCTAGATTCTATACCTGTGGAGCATTTTAGTTTTGCAGTTTGCTGACAGTGACCACCAGTATATATAGCAGTACGGTATGGAAGGCCACTGCTCTACCTACCTCTGTGTCGTCAAGTATACTATCCATCTAGATTCTATACCTGTGGTTCATTTTAGTTTTGCAGTTTGCTGACAGTGACCACCAGTATATATAGCAGTACGGTACGGAAGGCCACTGCTCTACCTACCTCTGTGTCGTCAAGTATGCTATCCATCTAGATTCTATACCTGTGGTGCATTTTAGTTTTGCAGTTTGCTGACAGTGACCACCAGTATATATAGCAGTACGGTACGGAAGGCCACTGCTCTACCTACCTCTGTGTCGTCAAGTATACTATCCATCTAGATTCTATACCTGTGGTGCATTTTAGTTTTGCAGTTTGCTGACAGTGACCACCAGTATATATAGCAGTACGGTACGGAAGGCCACTGCTCTACCTACCTCTGTGTCGTCAAGTATACTATCCATCCATACCTGTGGTGCATTTCAGTTGTGCGCAGTATATATAGTAGTAGGCCATTGCTATTGATACTGGCATATAATTCCACACATTAAAAAAATGGAGAACAAAAATGTGGAGGTTAAAATAGGGAAAGATCAAGATCCACTTCCATCTCGTGCTGAAGCTGCTGCCACTAGTCATGGCCGAGATGATGAAATGCCATCAACGTCGTCTGCCAAGGCCGATGCCCAATGTCATAGTAGAGAGCATGTAAAATCCAAAAAAACAAAAGTTCAGTAAAATGACCCAAAAATCAAAATTGAAAGCGTCTGATGAGAAGCGTAAACTTGCCAATATGCCATTTACGGCACGGAGTGGCAAGGAACGGCTGAGGCCCTGGCCTATGTTCATCGCTAGTGGTTCAGATTCACATGAGGATGGAAGCACTCATCCTCTCGCTAGAAAACTGCAGTGCCACTCCTAGATGGGCCACTCCTAGATGGGTTTGTTTCGGCCACTTTTGTCGCTTAGCTTAGTCACACAGCTACCTTGGTGCGCCTCTTTTTTTCTGTGCATCATGTGCTGTTTGGGGACTATTTTTTTGAAGTGCCATCCTGCCTGACACTGCAGTGCCACTACTAGATGGGCCAGGTGTTTGTGTCGGCCACTTGTGTCGCTTAGCTTAGTCACACAGCGACCTTGGTGCGCCTCTTTTTTCTTTGCATCATGTGCTGTTTGGGGACTATTTTTTTAAAGTGCCATCCTGTCTGACACTGCAGTGCCACTCCTAGATGGGCCAGGTGTTTGTGTCGGCCACTTGTGTCGCTTAGATTAGTTACGCAGCGACCTTGGTGCGCCTCTTTTTTCTTTGCATCATGTGCTGTTTGGGGACTATTTTTTTGAAGTGCCATCCTGTCTGACACTGCAGTGCCACTCCTAGATGGGCCAGGTGTTTGTGTCGGTCACTTGGGTCACTTAGCTTAGTCACACAGCTACCTCATTGCGCCTCTTTTTTTCTTTGCATCATGTGCTGTTTGGGGACTATTTTTTTGTAGTGCCATCCTGTCTGACACTGCAGTGCCACTCCTAGATGGACCAGGTGTTTGTGTCGGCCACTTGTGTCGCTTAGCTTAGTCACACAGTGACCTTGGTGCGCCTCTTTTTTTCTTTGCATCATGTGCTGTTTGGGGACAATTTTTTTTAAGTGCCATCCTGTCTGACACTGCAGTGCCACTCCTAGATGGGCCAGGTGTTTGTGTCGGTCACTTGGGTCACTTAGCTTAGTCACACAGCTACCTCATTGCGCCTCTTTTTTTCTTTGCATCATGTGCTGTTTGGGGACTATTTTTTTGTAGTGCCATCCTGTCTGACACTGCAGTGCCACTCCTAGATGGGCCAGGTGTTTGTGTCGGCCACTTGTGTCGCTTAGATTAGTTACACAGCGACCTTGGTGCGCCTCTTTTTTCTTTGCATCATGTGCTGTTTGGGGACTATTTTTTTGAAGTGCCATCCTGTCTGACACTGCAGTGCCACTCCTAGATGGGCCAGGTGTTTGTGTCGGTCACTTGGGTCACTTAGCTTAGTCACACAGCTACCTCATTGCGCCTCTTTTTTTCTTTGCATCATGTGCTGTTTGGGGACTATTTTTTTGTAGTGCCATCCTGTCTGACACTGCAGTGCCACTCCTAGATGGGCCAGGTGTTTGTGTCGGCCACTTGTGTCGCTTAGCTTAGTCACACAGTGACCTTGGTGCGCCTCTTTTTTTCTTTGCATCATGTGCTGTTTGGGGACAATTTTTTTGAAGTGCCATCCTGTCTGACACTGCAGTGCCACTCCTAGATGGGCCAGGTGTTTGTGTCGGTCACTTGGGTCACTTAGCTTAGTCACACAGCTACCTCATTGCGCCTCTTTTTTTCTTTGCATCATGTGCTGTTTGGGGACTATTTTTTTGTAGTGCCATCCTGTCTGACACTGCAGTGCCACTCCTAGATGGGCCAGGTGTTTGTGTCGGCCACTTGTGTCGCTTAGATTAGTTACACAGCGACCTTGGTGCGCCTCTTTTTTCTTTGCATCATGTGCTGTTTGGGGACTATTTTTTTGAAGTGCCATCCTGTCTGACACTGCAGTGCCACTCCTAGATGGGCCAGGTGTTTGTGTCGGTCACTTGGGTCACTTAGCTTAGTCACACAGCTACCTCATTGCGCCTCTTTTTTTCTTTGCATCATGTGCTGTTTGGGGACTATTTTTTTGTAGTGCCATCCTGTCTGACACTGCAGTGCCACTCCTAGATGGGCCAGGTGTTTGTGTCGGCCACTTGTGTCGCTTAGCTTAGTCACACAGTGACCTTGGTGCGCCTCTTTTTTTCTTTGTATCATGTGCTGTTTGGGGACAATTTTTTTGAAGTGCCATCCTGTCTGACACTGCAGTGCCACTCCTAGATGGGCCAGGTGTTTGTGTCGGTCACTTGGGTCACTTAGCTTAGTCACACAGCTACCTCATTGCGCCTCTTTTTTTCTTTGCATCATGTGCTGTTTGGGGACTATTTTTTTGTAGTGCCATCCTGTCTGACACTGCAGTGCCACTCCTAGATGGGCCAGGTGTTTGTGTCGGCCACTTGTGTCGCTTAGCTTAGTCACACAGTGACCTTGGTGCGCCTCTTTTTTTCTTTGCATCATGTGCTGTTTGGGGACAATTTTTTTGAAGTGCCATCCTGCCTGACACTGCAGTGCCACTCCTAGATGGGCCAGGTGTTTGTGTCGGCCACTTGTGTCGCTTAGCTTAGTCACACAGCGACCTTGGTGCGCCTCTTTTTTTCTTTGCATCATGTGCTGTTTGGGGACAATTTTTTTGAAGTGCCATCCTGCCTGACACTGCAGTGTGACTCCTATATGGGCCAGGTGTTTGTGTCGGCCACTTGTGTCGCTTAGCTTAGCCATCCAGTGACCTCGGTGCAAATTTTAGGACTAAAAATAATATTGTGAGGTGTGAGGTGTTCAGAATAGACTGAAAATGAGTGTAAATTATGGTTATTGAGGTTAATAATACAATGGTATTTTGTAAAAATACACCCGAATCCAAAACACACCCGAATCCGACAAAAAAATTTCAGGGAGGTTTTGCCAAAACGCGTCCGAATCCAAAACACGGCTGCGGAACCGAATCCAAAACCAAAACACAAAACCCGAAAAATTTACGGTGCACATCACTAGTTCCTAGGTGGTTCACGTCCTTACCCCTACTAATTACGGATTGACAAAAGCAACACACGGCTTGAAACCTGTTGTCCGGATTTGTGGAGAAATAATTCCACACTGAAGAGGTGGCTTTTTGGGTATTTTGCCCAGGCATGACAATGGGATTATTCATCCCACGGACAACAACTGTCTCCCCCGGTGCCTGATTTAAACAAACCCCATCACCATCAGAAGCCTCCTCGTCAACTTCCTCCTCAGCACCAGCAACACCCATATCCTCATCCTGGTGTACTTCAACAGTGACATCTTCAATTTGAATATCAGAAACTGGACTGTGTGTGCTACTTCCAGCACTTGCAGAGGGCGCGCACTGGACTTATTCGGCCGTACCACTTGACTTATATGGCAGTATCACTGTACTGGATTTATACAGCAGTACCTCTGGATTTATACGGCAGTACCACTGGATTTCTACAGCAGTACCACTGGACATATACGACGGTATCACTGGACTTATACGGCAGTACCACTTGACATATACGGCAGTGCCACTGGACCTATACAGCAGTACCACTGGACTTATACGGCAGTACCACTGGACTTATATGGCAGTACCACTGGACTTATACTGCAGTATCACTGGACTTGATTTATGTGGCAGTACCACTAGACTTATACGGCAGTATCCCTGAACTTATACAGCTGCACCACTATACTGGACTTATACGGCAGTACCCCAAGACTTATACGGCAGTACTCCAAGACTTATACAGAAGTTCCCCTGAACTTATGCATCTGCACCACTGTACGGCAGTTCCCCAAGACTTATACGGCAGTACCCCTAGACTTATATGGCAGTACAGAAAAATAGTCAAGCAAGTTCTTTTGGCGCAAAAGCTGCCTGTACACTTCTAATGTCAAGAATAAATGTCACCACATTTATGAAACACAGATATATACAAAAAGTAGACACTAAAATGTGTCCTAGGCGCTTATCAGGTGACTAAACCATAAATGATATATACAATACGTTCCTTTAAAAGAAGGATGATCTCGGAGTTGATTCACACAACAGGGAAGAGTCGTAATTTCGTCCAATTACAACATTTCGTAGTTATCCGTACATGTAAAAAAATAATAATAACATGCAATGTGTAATATTGTTTATAGTTTGATGTTCACACAAAATATAGACAAGTGGTATATTTTGTGAATAATAGGGATCTTGTGATGTCTTGCGTACCCCACTCACACTGAAATAAGTATTGGTATGTCCATAAAGGTATCTTTTATGCAATAGTATTCACAGCTTCCAGATAACCAGTGGGGTACGCCTCATCTATACCAAGTATAAAGATACCTTTTAAGAAGTGCTCACCACATCTTCTGTGTGAGTCTTGGGTACGCCTGTGTTTGACTAGCATATTTTAATTGATGTCTGGTTATCTGGAAGCTGTGAATACTATTGCATAAAAGATACCTTTATGGACATACCAATACTTATTTCAGTGTGAGTGGGGTACGCAAGACATCACAAGATCCCTATTATTCACAAAATATACCACTACTGCAATGGACTGGACTTACACAGCAGCACCGGACATATGGCAGCAGAGGACACCACCACTGTGACTGGACTGATGCAGCATAAGACACTACACCGGACTGAGCGGCTCAAGACAGCACTGGAATCGCCACCCCACTTTCCCGCACAGACACTGAGGACGGAGACATGTCCTCTCGCTACACTACACCAATTCCGGAGTGAAAATGGTGGCGACGCACGGCTCCTTATATGGAATCCAAAACCTGCGAGAATTCGACAACGGGTTGATGACGTTTTGCCTCGTTCTGGTTTCCGAGTCTGGCGGGAAAACCCGAGCCGGACTCGGATCCAGGCTCGGGTAGTGAAGTTCGGTAGGGTTCGGTTCTCTGAGAACCAAACCCGCTCATCTCTATATATTAGAGATGTGCACTGTCCCAAATATTTTGGTTTTGGATTGCGATTAATTTGCATGTTTTGGTTTTGGTTCTGGTTTTGCATAACCACCCTCATGTGTTCTGAATTATTTTTAAAATCCTAAAAACAGCTAAAGTCATATCATTTGGGCCTGTTTTTGTTCCTACAGTATTATTAACCTTAATAACATTAATTTTCTGTCATTTCCAGTCAATTTTGACCACCTCACAGATCACAAAATTGTACACCAATATTGGCCAAAGGCTGGCTGGCTAAATGAAGAAACAGAGCAGCAGCACACGACAGTTACTTTAAGAATATAGCACATCTATGACACATTGCGGCACAGCAGTGGCAGACAGGATGGAAGTTTAATAAACTAGATGACCCAACGGAATTATTTAACACAGTGCACAAACATTAACACACACACGTATTAAGGGGGGTACACATGGAGAGATCTGTTCTTAAAATCTAAGCAATTTGACTAGATTACTTAAGGGGGGTACTCACGGAGAGATCCATGCTTAAAACCTGAGCAATCTGACTAGATTGCTTAGATTTTAAGCACAGATCACTCGTGTGTAGCCCCCTCAGCGATAGCGATGCGCAGCCCCGCACATCGCTATCGCTAGATTGAGCCTGCATGCAGGCCAATCTAGCACGTCGCTCATTTCACCCACTGGGTGAAATGAGCGGCTCCCCGACCTCCCCCCGCATCGCTCAGCACACATTGCGCTGTGCTGAGCAGCGGGAGAGATGTGTGCTGAGCGGTTCGCACAGCACACATCTCTCCCGTGTATAGGGCCCTTTAGATTTTAAGCACGGATCTCTCGTGTGTATGCCCCACAGCGATAGGGCCGCACATCGCTATAGCCGGTGTTAGATTGGCCTGCATGCAGGCACAATCTAGCACATCGCTCATTTCACCAGCTGGGTGAAATGAGCGGCCCCCTCTCATTCAGCACACATCGCGCTGTGCTGAGCGGTCTGTGACAGATCGCCCAGCACACATCTCTCCCCGTGTGTACAAGGCTTTAGTCGTCACTTTCATTCTGAATTTAACCCCCCATCCCCCACTCCTCCAACCGTGGAGAACCAGATCCAAGGGAGATCCAGCTTGCAACAAACATGATGATGTGGTGTGCAACCTTCTAACTGCAATATCAGACTGGATTAATAAGAATAAGGTACAAGCATTGATTTACTAACATTCAATTTGAAAATCAAACACAAAATTGACCTACAAATTCCCCAAATAATAGACACAGTAAATAGCAGATGGGCGATTTTAGCTTCTAGACAACATTCTATTCCCTAAACCTTCATTATGATGCCTATAAAAGTAGACACAACGGACGCTATGGCGATGATTTGAGTGATTATTGGTAAATTGTGCATGCATATGCTTCTAACTGCGCATGTGCCAACGTCTTATAGCAATGCTGCCCGCATTGCTTACCTTACCACACCTACATAGAGTGACTGACAGGCACTCTATGTAGGAGTTGATTGGGGAATTCTGGCAAAAACGCAGGTGTATCATGACTGTTTTTAGGGTGTGGCCAGGGCAGTCGAGAGCCGTGATGGGCCCAGGTACTTTTCAAGGGGTGTGGCCTAATCACAGGAGGTGTGGTCATTTACTCTTAGAAAAAAATACTGAACAAAATAGTATTTTAAGCACCTCCATGGCCACACTGCTACCCAGTACACAGCAGCGTGTGATGGGCTGAGGAAAAGTGCTGAAGCTGCAACTGCGGGGGAGGGGGCCTGGGCCCCTACTGGACCCTCACTGGGCCCCTGCATCAGACCTAGGCCCGGGTAATTTGTACCCTCTCCCACACCCTCTCTCGGCACCACTGGGTGTGGCGCGTTTACCTGCAAATCTGTACTCTAACAGCTGGCTCCGGGTCTCTGTTAAGGCTGCCAAGCTGCGTGGACACTGATTTAATCTGATTGTTATTGAAGGATTGTTTGAGTGTGCTTGGAATGTGCATACAGCTGCTGTGCCTTAGCGATAGCTCAGCTGGGCATCTCTGTACTTTTCAGGGCTGCAGGTTTTTTTTAATAATCTTGCGCATCCCCAGTGTGCATAATCGCAGCTGCAATCGGCATAGCGTCTGTCAATAAATCAGGTTCGATATTTATAGGCTTTATTAGAGATGAGCGCCTGAAATTTTTCGGGTTTTGTGTTTTGGTTTTGGGTTCGGTTCCGCGGCCGTGTTTTGGGTTCGAACGCGTTTTGGCAAAACCTCACCGAATTTTTTTTGTCGGATTCGGGTGTGTTTTGGATTCGGGTGTTTTTTTCAAAAAACACTAAAAAACAGCTTAAATCATAGAATTTGGGGGTCATTTTGATCCCAAAGTATTATTAACCTCAAAAACCATAATTTACACTCATTTTCAGTCTATTCTGAATACCTCACACCTCACAATATTATTTTTAGTCCTAAAATTTGCACCGAGGTCGCTGTGTGAGTAAGATAAGCGACCCTAGTGGCCGACACAAACACCGGGCCCATCTAGGAGTGGCACTGCAGTGTCACGCAGGATGTCCCTTCCAAAAAACCCTCCCCAAACAGCACATGACGCAAAGAAAAAAAGAGGCGCAATGAGGTAGCTGTGTGAGTAAGATTAGCGACCCTAGTGGCCGACACAAACACCGGGCCCATCTAGGAGTGGCACTGCAGTGTCACGCAGGATGGCCCTTCCAAAAAACCCTCCCCAAACAGCACATGACGCAAAGAAAAAAAGAGGCGCAATGAGGTAGCTGTGTGAGTAAGATTAGCGACCCTAGTGGCCGACACAAACACCGGGCCCATCTAGGAGTGGCACTGCAGTGTCACGCAGGATGTCCCTTCCAAAAAACCCTCCCCAAACAGCACATGACGCAAAGAAAAAAAGAGGCGCAATGAGGTAGCTGTGTGAGTAAGATTAGCGACCCTAGTGGCCGACACAAACACCGGGCCCATCTAGGAGTGGCACTGCAGTGTCACGCAGGATGTCCCTTCCAAAAAACCCTCCCCAATCAGCACATGATGCAAAGAAAAAGAAAAGAAAAAAGAGGTGCAAGATGGAATTGTCCTTGGGCCCTCCCACCCACCCTTATGTTGTATAAACAAAACAGGACATGCACACTTTAACCAACCCATCATTTCAGTGACAGGGTCTGCCACACGACTGTGACTGATATGACGGGTTGGTTTGGACCCCCCCCAAAAAAGAAGCAATTAATCTCTCCTTGCACAAACTGGCTCTACAGAGGCAAGATGTCCACCTCATCTTCACCCTCCGATATATCACCGTGTACATCCCCCTCCTCACAGATTATCAATTCGTCCCCACTGGAATCCACCATCTCAGCTCCCTGTGTACTTTGTGGAGGCAATTGCTGCTGGTCAATGTCTCCGCGGAGGAATTGATTATAATTCATTTTAATGAACATCATCTTCTCCACATTTTCTGGATGTAACCTCGTACGCCGATTGCTGACAAGGTGAGCGGCGGCACTAAACACTCTTTCGGAGTACACACTTGTGGGAGGGCAACTTAGGTAGAATAAAGCCAGTTTGTGCAAGGGCCTCCAAATTGCCTCTTTTTCCTGCCAGTATAAGTACGGACTGTGTGACGTGCCTACTTGGATGCGGTCACTGATATAATCCTCCACCATTCTATCAATGTTGAGAGAATCATATGCAGTGACAGTAGACGACATGTCCGTAATCGTTGTCAGGTCCTTCAGTCCGGACCAGATGTCAGCATCAGCAGTCGCTCCAGACTGCCCTGCATCACCGCCAGCGGGTGGGCTCGGAATTCTGAGCCTTTTCCTCGCACCCCCAGTTGCGGGAGAATGTGAAGGAGGAGATGTTGACAGGTCGCGTTCCGCTTGACTTGACAATTTTGTCACCAGCAGGTCTTTCAACCCCAGCAGACCTGTGTCTGCCGGAAAGAGAGATCCAAGGTAGGCTTTAAATCTAGGATCGAGCACGGTGGCCAAAATGTAGTGCTCTGATTTCAACAGATTGACCACCCGTGAATCCTTGTTAAGCGAATTAAGGGCTGCATCCACAAGTCCCACATGCCTAGCGGAATCGCTCCCTTTTAGCTCCTTCTTCAATGCCTCCAGCTTCTTCTGCAAAAGCCTGATGAGGGGAATGACCTGACTCAGGCTGGCAGTGTCTGAACTGACTTCACGTGTGGCAAGTTCAAAGGGCATCAGAACCTTGCACAACGTTGAAATCATTCTCCACTGCACTTGAGACAGGTGCATTCCACCTCCTATATCGTGCTCAATTGTATAGGCTTGAATGGCCTTTTGCTGCTCCTCCAACCTCTGAAGCATATAGAGGGTTAAATTCCACCTCGTTACCACTTCTTGCTTCAGATGATGGCAGGGCAGGTTCAGTAGTTTTTGGTGGTGCTCCAGTCTTCTGTACGTGGTGCCTGTACGCCGAAAGTGTCCCGCAATTTTTCTGGCCACCGACAGCATCTCTTGCACGCCCCTGTCGTTTTTTAAAAAATTCTGCACCACCAAATTCAAGGTATGTGCAAAACATGGGACGTGCTGGAATTTGCCCATATTTAATGCACACACAATATTGCTGGCGTTGTCCGATGCCACAAATCCACAGGAGAGTCCAATTGGGGTAAGCCATTCCGCGATGATCTTCCTCAGTTGCCGTAAGAGGTTTTCAGCTGTGTGCGTATTCTGGAAAGCGGTGATACAAAGCGTAGCCTGCCTAGGAAAGAGTTGGCGTTTGCGAGATGCTGCTACTGGTGCCGCCGCTGCTGTTCTTGCGGCGGGAGTCCATACATCTACCCAGTGGGCTGTCACAGTCATATAGTCCTGACCCTGCCCTGCTCCACTTGTCCACATGTCCGTGGTTAAGTGGACATTGGGTACAACTGCATTTTTTAGGACACTGGTGAGTCTTTTTCTGACGTCCGTGTACATTCTCGGTATCGCCTGCCTACAGAAGTGGAACCTAGAAGGTATTTGGTAACGGGGGCACACTGCCTCAATAAATTGTCTAGTTCCCTGTGAACTAACGGCGGATACCGGACGCACGTCTAACACCAACATAGTTGTCAAGGACTCAGTTATCCGCTTTGCAGTAGGATGACTGCTGTGATATTTCATCTTCCTCGCAAAGGACTGTTGAACAGTCAATTGCTTACTGGAAGTAGTACAAGTGGGCTTACGACTTCCCCTCTGGGATGACCATCGACTCCCAGCGGCAACAACAGCAGCGCCAGCAGCAGTAGGCGTTACACGCAAGGATGCATCGGAGGAATCCCAGGCAGGAGAGGACTCGTCAGAATTGCCAGTGACATGGCCTGCAGGACTATTGGCATTCCTGGGGAAGGAGGAAATTGACACTGAGGGAGTTGGTGGGGTGGTTTGCGTGAGCTTGGTTACAAGAGGAAGGGATTTACTGGTCAGTGGACTGCTTCCGCTGTCACCCAAAGTTTTTGAACTTGTCACTGACTTATTATGAATGCGCTGCAGGTGACGTATAAGGGAGGATGTTCCGAGGTGGTTAACGTCCTTACCCCTACTTATTACAGCTTGACAAAGGGAACACACGGCTTGACACCTGTTGTCCGCATTTCTGGTGAAATACCTCCACACCGAAGAGCTGATTTTTTTGGTATTTTCACCTGGCATGTCAACGGCCATATTCCTCCCACGGACAACAGGTGTCTCCCCGGGTGCCTGACTTAAACAAACCACCTCACCATCAGAATCCTCCTGGTCAATTTCCTCCCCAGCGCCAGCAACACCCATATCCTCCTCATCCTGGTGTACTTCAACACTGACATCTTCAATCTGACTATCAGGAACTGGATTGCGGGTGCTCCTTCCAGCACTTGCAGGGGGCGTGCAAATGGTGGAAGGCGCATGCTCTTCACGTCCAGTGTTGGGAAGGTCAGGCATCGCAACCGACACAATTGGACTCTCCTTGTGGATTTGGGATTTCGAAGAATGCACAGTTCTTTGCTGTGCTGCTTTTGCCAGCTTGAGTCTTTTCATTTTTCTAGCGAGAGGCTGAGTGCTTCCATCCTCATGTGAAGCTGAACCACTAGCCATGAACATAGGCCAGGGCCTCAGCCGTTCCTTGCCACTCCGTGTGGTAAATGGCATATTGGCAAGTTTACGCTTCTCCTCCGACAATTTTATTTTAGGTTTTGGAGTCCTTTTTTTACTGATATTTGGTGTTTTGGATTTGACATGCTCTGTACTATGACATTGGGCATCGGCCTTGGCAGACGACGTTGCTGGCATTTCATCGTCTCGGCCATGACTAGTGGCAGCAGCTTCAGCACGAGGTGGAAGTGGATCTTGATCTTTCCCTAATTTTGGAACCTCAACATTTTTGTTCTCCATATTTTAATAGGCACAACTAAAAGGCACCTCAGGTAAACAATGGAGATGGATGGATTGGATACTAGTATACAATTATGGACGGGCTGCCGAGTGCCGACACAGAGGTAGCCACAGCCGTGAACTACCGCACTGTACTGTGTCTGCTGCTAATATATAGACTGGTTGATAAAGAGATAGTATACTCGTAACTAGTATGTATGTATAAAGAAAGAAAAAAAAACCACGGTTAGGTGGTATATACAATTATGGACGGGCTGCCGAGTGCCGACACAGAGGTAGCCACAGCCGTGAACTACCGCACTGTACTGTGTCTGCTGCTAATATATAGACTGGTTGATAAAGAGATAGTATACTCGTAACTAGTATGTATGTATAAAGAAAGAAAAAAAAACCACGGTTAGGTGGTATATACAATTATGGACGGGCTGCCGAGTGCCGACACAGAGGTAGCCACAGCCGTGAACTACCGCACTGTACTGTGTCTGCTGCTAATATATAGACTGGTTGATAAAGAGATAGTATACTCGTAACTAGTATGTATGTATAAAGAAAGAAAAAAAAACCACGGTTAGGTGGTATATACAATTATGGACGGGCTGCCGAGTGCCGACACAGAGGTAGCCACAGCCGTGAACTACCGCACTGTACTGTGTCTGCTGCTAATATAGACTGGTTGATAAAGAGATAGTATACTACTAATATTATATATACTGGTGGTCAGGTCACTGGTCACTAGTCACACTGGCAGTGGCACTCCTGCAGCAAAAGTGTGCACTGTTTAATTTTAATATAATATTATGTACTCCTGGCTCCTGCTATAACCTATAACTGGCACTGCAGTAGTGCTCCCCAGTCTCCCCCACAATTATAAGCTGTGTGAGCTGAGCAGTCAGACAGATATATAATATATATAGATGATGCAGCACACTGGCCTGAGCCTGAGCAGTGCACACAGATATGGTATGTGACTGACTGAGTCACTGTGTGTATCGCTTTTTTCAGGCAGAGAACGGATATATTAAATAAACTGCACTGTGTGTCTGGTGGTCACTCACTATATAATATATTATGTACTCCTGGCTCCTGCTTTAACCTATAACTGGCACTGCAGTAGTGCTCCCCAGTCTCCCCCACAATTATAAGCTGTGTGAGCTGAGCAGTCAGACAGATATATATAATATTATATATAGATAATAGATGATGCAGCACACTGGCCTGAGCCTGAGCAGTGCACACAGATATGGTATGTGACTGAGTCACTGTGTGCTGTGTATCGCTTTTTTCAGGCAGAGAACGGATTATAAAGTAAACTGCACTGTCCTCACTAGTAAACTCTCTCCACTCAGTCTCTACACTTCTACAGTAACAGTACTCCTCCTAGTCAGCTCCAGTAAATCTCTCTCAGTCTCTTATAATCTAAATGGAGAGGACGCCAGCCACGTCCTCTCCCTATCAATCTCAATGCACGTGTGAAAATGGCGGCGACGCGCGGCTCCTTATATAGAATCCGAGTCTCGCGATAGAATCCGAGCCTCGCGAGAATCCGACAGCGTCATGATGACGTTCGGGCGCGCTCGGGTTAACCGAGCAAGGCGGGAAGATCCGAGTCGCTCGGACCCGTGAAAAAAAACATGAAGTTCTGGCGGGTTCGGATTCAGAGAAACCGAACCCGCTCATCTCTAGGCTTTATGTGACAGGTCCAAATTACATGATTTTTTACATAGTTTTTATCTATTTCAAAAGAAATCAATAAACACTTGAGGATCCGCGCACATCTCTAATAAAAAGGGACCCAAACATGTGGTTCACTGTGGCTGTGGGAATTAAGGGCCTCATTTAGGAATGGACGCTGTGCACACCTGTCCTCCGTCTTTGCATTTTCCGCCCCCAAACGGTGACAAGCTGCGTCTTAGAGGTGTGCAATAACGCAGGACTATTCCGCACATGCACATAATGAGTCCTGTGCATGCAAAAGTACCCCACTGTTGTAGCTGTACGCAAACCAGAATTAGAGGGACCACAGCGGCTTCTTACATATGATATGTTTTGTCAAATAATGCAACAGGAAAGGGTTGTCGAATTTTATTCTATTTCATTCGATTTTATATTCAATCTGATGGGTGATTTTATGTCCAATTTTAAAATGGATATCCAAAACCGAACAAGTAAAGCATTGTATTTTTCTAAGGCATAGTTGATTTCATTAGGTAAGAGCGCAGAGATGACAGATGTCATCCTTCTGTCCTTACTGTGTCTTTGTGTCCACATACATATTATGGGGTCTATTCATTATGCTAATTATCCGGGGCTGGGTGGTCCCCAATAAGTAAATTTTTAATTCACTGACGAAGCAATTCATATTTGCTCTGGCGTGGAGACAGCTGTCCCTGCAAATCTACTAAAGGTCACACATGCTTCTACTGTGCATGTGTGACCGTTAGTTCACACACCTGCAACCTCTGGTGGAATGAGCCGGGCAGTGGCGGATGGATCTAAGCAGATCAATCTTCGCAACCGGGTACGGGAACAAACGCCTTCTGCAGATTGTGAATGTTCCCCCAGTGAAGCTTCAAAAAATATTGTTTTTCCGGAGCTTTATTAATTTAGGTCCCCATAGTAGTGTATGCCACTACTGTGCAATAGTGTAATTTAGGTCCCCATAGTAGTGTATGCCACTACTATGTAGTAGTGTAATTTAGGTCCCCATAGTAGTGTATGCCACTACTATGTAGTAGTATAATTTAGGTCCCCATAGTAGTGTATGCCACTACTATGTAGTAGTGTAATTTAGGTCCCCATAGTAGTGTATGCCACTACTATGTAGTAGTGTAATTTAGGTCCCCATAGTAGTGTATGCCACTACTATGTAGTAGTGTAATTTAGGTCCCCATAGTAGTATATGCCACTACTATGTAGTAGTGTAATTTAGGTCCCCATAGTAGTGCATGCCACTACTATGCAATAGTGTAATTTAGCTCCCCATAGTAGTGCATGCCACTACTATGCAATAGTGTAATTTAGGTCCCCATAGTAGTGCATTCCACTACTATGCAATAGTGTAATTTAGGTTCCCATAGTAGTGTATGCCACTACTATGTAGTAGTGTAATTTAAGTCACCATAGTAGTGTATGCCACTACCATATAGTAGTGTAATTTAAGTCACCATAGTAGTGTATGCCACTACTATGTAGTAGCGGGCCAGAATAGCCCTGAAACTTTATTTATACCATAGTAGGTGAAAATGTTTCACCTGCTTTTCTATAAATGAATGTATGATGAACAGACCCCTTTAGGAACCTAGTTATCATTGAATATTTGCAACATATCACCTGAAAATGGTTGAGGGCTGCTGCGATCCCTTCACTTCCAACTGCAGCCACAGCCCGCATAGAAACCCCACAGGGCTTGACCACGTAACCTAATGCTATCTTCAGATTGTGCCACTGTAACCTATGGGAATATGCCCCTTAAAGAGCTGTTACAGTATTATCAATTAAGGTATTTTTTTTTCTTTAACTTCAATCATTTTTATTAAAGAACAATTTTCAGTTTTGGGGATACAGAAAAAGAAGAGGGAAAATCAGGGGAACAAAAGGGGAATAAAGGAGAACAGGACAAGATTTAAAAAAATACAATTAGGGTAAATCAGTGAGCACATATCCACAATGAAATAGTTGAAGGCTAAATCAATCTTAGGGATCACAGTCACACATCAAAACATAAAAATCAACCGATACAGTAATAATAATGGTAGTAATAATAATAGGGACAGAGTAACAGTTAGTCCTCAAAAACTGAGTCAGGCTCCCTCTCACAAAGACTGAATTGACAGGGATCAAATTGAGATGAATTGGGAAAATACTGAGCTCCATCTCCTTCCATAATGAATTTGCGCCAGGATGACCAACGCACGAGAGAATGGGCTGGGCATACATATGGCATATATTCCGTTTCCATGGTATAATGGAAATTAATCTTATGTATGACTTTCACTAAACAAGGGGGGAGAGTTGGTTCCATATGTGCGCCAAAGCAGCTCGTGCCGCAATAAGAATATATCCAAGAACGTATCTCTTATGCGAGAACACAGTATCAGGGGAAACATGTAGTAAAGCGACAGAAGGAGATGGGAAAAGCGTTTAGTCAAGTACTTTGTGAATTAAGTCAAAAACCTACGACCAAAATGGACCAATAGTGGAACACAACCAAAATATATGAAATATATAACCTATCTTGCCACACTGGCGCCAGCAAAATTTAGAGCACGTAGGCCAAAATGTGGGAAGCCTATCAGGTGTAAGGTATAATCTATTGAGCAATTTTACGTGCATTTCGATATGGTTCAAGTAGTGGCGGAACTAGAGAATGGTGGGCCCAGGTGCAACAATATGCATTGGGCCCCCTCCCATATTAAAAACAGGGAAATGGCGTTGCCCAAAATACGTTGTTATATCTCACTAACAAGCGGTGTCGCCACACAGTAGTACTCCCAATTCACAGTAGAGAGCCTTATACACAGTACGCCACACAGTAGAGAAGCTTATACACAGTACACCACACAGAAGAGAACCTTATACACGTTGCGCCACACAGTAGAGCGCCTTATACACGTTGCACCACTGTTACGCACACCAGTGCTGACAGGAGTATACCGGTGTATGAACAGAGAGGGAAGCGAAGCAAACGAACTCACAGACAGTATAACATAACATACACAGGAGGTGATGGAATAACTAATAAACACAAAGTGAACGGAGAAGCCCAAAGGCTCAGGAATTGGGTGTCTCCCTAGTGTCAGGAATGCTCAGATGGAATAGAGTGGACAATGAAGCGAGGTGTAGTGATTTAACATGTGGAGCACCTGAAATGATGTTGCTAAGAGCAACAGAAATAACCCCAAAGGGTTACCAACGGGTGTGGGAATAAACTCCTTGGTCAGAGATAGAAATATAGACACAAGGAGAGTATCCACAATCCTAACCCCCACTTGCAGGGCACAGGTTCAGCTTACTGCCACTAAACTGACACCTGGACGCCCTGCACAGTGAGGGAGGATTAAGCAAGCAGGTCTGAGAGTACAGCCGCAAACCTGCTGGGTTTACAGAATAGCAAAAGAAACCCAGCAGGTCAAACAACTGACTCCAGTCTTACTGCTAGGTCCGGATTGGCAGAATGAAGTACCGAATCCCAAGGCCTATTCGCAGTAAGCTACAAGTAAATACAAAGTCACACAGTACTAGCTAACTCTCTGGAACTGACTAACAAACAAAGATTCAGCAGCATTTGCCTAGCCTGAGAGGATGGTTTATATAGCAGGTGCTGTCCACGCCCCACTCAGACCTCACAGACTGTGAGCACAAAACCAGCGCCGGATTCCCTGCCGTGCACAGAGCCTGTAACCACTACACAGTAAAAACCCGGACCGGGGTATCAGCTGCGCTCAGGTTACTTCGCTAACACTTGCCTCCCGGTTGCCATGGCGACGTGGCAGCACAGAGCAGGAGATCCTAACAGTACCCCCCCTCTGACGAGGGGTCAAAGAACCCCTACCACCGGGTTTATCGGGAACTGCGAGAAGAAAGAGCGTATCAGTCTGGGGGCATGAAGATCACAACTGCGCACCCACGACCGCTCCTCCGGGCCATACCCCTTCCAGTGCACCAAAAATGACAGCCGACCCCGAACCATCTTGGAGTCAAGAACCCTTTCAACCACAAACTCCCTCTGACCCCGTATCAGAAGAGGAGAAGGTCTTCCACTGGAAGAAGGATTACTAACCGCCAGTTTTAAAAGGGAACAATGAAATGTTTTATTGATACCCAATGAACGGGGCAGATCTAACTGAAATGCCACCGGATTGATAACCCTGGTGATCTTATAAGGGCCGATGAACCGGGGGCCTAACTTATGAGATGGCTGTCTCAACTTCAAATTCTTGGTGGACAACCAGACGAAGTCTCCTAATTTGAAGCTGCAGGGTCTTCTCCGCTTATCAAAAACCCTTTTGGTCACTAATGACACAGACACAAGGGCTTTCTTCACTTTCCTCCAAATACCCCTAAGGACCGAAACAACAGAGGAACCACCAGGCGTGGAATCCAGGGGGTCAAAAGAATTGGCCTTAGGATGATGCCCATACACACAAAGGAAGGGAGAGATCCCTGTAGCAGAGTGAGCCGCGTTGTTATAGGCAAACTCCGCCATGGACAGATGAGCAACCCAGTCAGTATGACACTTGGAGACATAACACCTGAGGAACTGCTCCAAGGACTGGTTCACCCTCTCAGTCTGCCCATTAGACTGTGGATGGTAGCCTGACGACAAGCTCACAGAAATCTGGAGATCAGAACAAAATGCCCTCCAGAATTTGGCCACAAACTGGGATCCACGGTCAGAGACCACATCAAGTGGCAACCCTTGGAGGTGCACAACATGCAGCATTAATAACTCAGACAGGCGTCTGGCCGATGGCAACCCAACCAGTGGAACGAAATGCGCCATCTTCGAAAACCTGTCAACGACAACCAAAATGGCTGTCATCCCCGAGGATTTGGGCAAGTCCACCACAAAATCCATGGAAATGTGGGTCCATGGCTTAGACGGAATAGAGAGTGGATGTAATGGGCCGACAGGAACCCCTCTAGGAGTTTTATTTCGGGCACAAATGTCACATGCCCGAACCCACTGATCCACATCCCTAGCCACCGAGGGCCACCACACCGCCCTAGACAGCAACTCCCGAGTTCTGGCAATACCCGGATGCCCTGCCGACCTCTTGGCATGGAATTCCAGGAACACTCGCTGTCTTAACCTAGGAGGCACAAACAAGAGACCTACCGGAAGGTCTGGAGGAGCCTGCTCCTGTGCTCTAAGGACTAATGACAAGAGGTCCTGGGTAATGCCCACTTTAATACATGATGGGGACACAATGGGCAATGGCTCCTCGGTGGTCTCTTGAACTGGAGCAAAACTCTGCGAGAGCGCATCAGCCTTGATGTTTTTTGACCCAGGGCGATATGTTATAAAAAAATTAAAGCGAGCAAAAAACAAAGCCCATCGTGCCTGCCTGGCATTGAGCCGCTTTGCTGACTCTAAATATACCAGATTCTTATGGTCGGTGAGACTTGAGACCACAAACTTAGCCCCCTCAAGCCAGTGTCTTCACTCCCCGAGTGCATCCTTTATAGCCAACAATTCCCGGTTACCCACATCATAATTCTCAGCAGACGAAAATTTACGGGAAAAGTAAGCACAGGGATAAAAGCGATTATCAGACACCCCCATCTGAGAGAGCACTGCCCCAATACCTATCTCAGAGGCATCCACTTCTACCACAAAAGGACGCTCTGGATCTGGGTGTCGCAGCACCTTGGCCGAGACAAATGCCCTTTTGAGACGGGCAAAGGCCGCTTTGGCCTCACAAGACCAGTGAGCAACATCCGCCCCTTTCTTAGCGAGTGCCACCAAGGGGGCCACTATAGACGAAAATTCAGCGATAAACCGTCTATAAAAATTCGCAAAGCCCAGAAAACGCTGAAGCGCCTTCAAACTAGTGGGCTGCACCCAATCCAGGACTGCCTGTACCTTAGAACCCTCCATTTGGAAACCTTCTGAGGAGATAATATACCCTAGAAATGCGATTTGCTGGACTTCAAACTCGCACTTCTCCAGCTTCGCCCCAAGCTGGTGGTCTCTGAGTTTCTGGAGGACTAAGCGTACATGCTTCCGATGTTCCTCCAGAGAATGAGAGAAGATTAGGATGTCATCTAGATAAACAACTAAGAATCTATCCAAATATTCCCTGAGCACATCGTTCATGAATTCCTGGAAGACTGCCGGGGCATTAGAGAGCCCAAAAGGCATCACCAAATATTCATAATGCCCTGAGTGCGTATTAAAGGCAGTCTTCCATTCATCCCCCTCTCTTATTCGGATTAGATTGTAAGCACCGCGTAGGTCAATCTTAGAAAAAATGGTGGCAGTACAAAGCTGGTCAAACAAAACCGAAATGAGAGGCAGTGGGTACGAGTTTTTAATCGTGATACGGTTCAATTCCCTGAAGTCGATGCAGGGTCGCAACGAACCGTCCTTTTTACCCACGAAGAAGAACCCCGACCCAACCAGGGACTGTGAGGGTCTGATAAATCCCTTAGCAAAGTTCTCCTGAATGTACTCTGCCATAGCCTGAGTCTCAGGATGTGACAGGGAGTACAACCTGCTCTTGGGAAGCTTAGCATCCGGCAACAAATCAATGGCACAGTCATAGGGGCGATGGGGAGGTAGTACCTCCGCAACTTTTTTGGAGAACACATCCGCAAAATCTGCATAACATCCTGGCAATCCTGGCAAACTTAACTGCAAGAGCCTGACTGGAAGGCTCAAGCAACTCCTGAAACAATCACTACCCCAACTAAGAATCTCCCCAGAGACCCAGTCAAATTGAGGGTTATGGGCCCTTAACCAGGGTAGCCCCAAAACCAATGGGGCAAAAGAACAGACAGTCACATAAAAAGACAATTTTTCAGAGTGTGTGGTTCCAATAAACAAAGGAATTTGGCTGGTGCAGGAGGTAATTTTACCCTGGGACAATGGTTCCCCGTTTAACCCACAGATCTCAATCTCTGATGCCAAAGGTACTGAGGGAACAGAGTGTTCCAGGGCGAATTGACGGTCCATGAAAACCCCATCGGCCCCACTGTCAACAAAGGCCTCAGTCTTGACAGTTTGACCGAGGATCTCCAAAGTCACCGGAATGAGAAAAGTCTTTTTGGGAAATTCTGACTTCTGGCCTGACAGGATATTTCCCATCACCCTCAGGCCCTGAAGTTTTCCGTTTTTTCTGGGCATGATACTACAATATGACCTTTATTCCCACAGTACAAACACAAACCCTGCTGTCTCCTCCGCGTCTTCTCACGCGAGGAGAGGCGGGTAGCCCCAATCTGCATAGGCTCCTCGGAATATTCCTCACAGTCTGAGGTTCCCTTGGGAAAAAAGGAAACTGCGGTCTCCCTTTCAAGCCTACGCTCTCTCAGCTGTCTATCCACCCGGATGGATAACTGCATGAGCTGATCTAAGCTATCAGGCGAGGGATATTGTACCAGTTGGTCCTTTATCTGGTCAGAAAGGCCCCTTCGGTACTGGTTTCTCAGGGCTGGGTCATTCCACTGGGTATCATGAGCCAACCTCCGAAACTCCGTACTATAAACCTCAGCTGGCCGTCGCCCTTGCTTAAGAACCGTAATCTGAGCCTCGGCTGAAGCCATCTTGTCACGGTCATCATACAAAATGCCCAGTGCCGTAAAAAAAGCATCAACACTTTTAAGCGACGGACAGTCAGGCTGTAACCCATATGCCCAGACCTGTGGGTCTCCTTGTAGCAAGGAAATCACCATGCCCACCCGCTGAATCTCCGACCCAGAAGACTGGGGCCTAAACCTGAAATATAGCTTACAGCTCTCCTTGAAACAAAAGAACTGCGAGCGATCTCCAGAAAAACGATCCGGGAGATTCACTTTCGGCTCCTTAACCCCTGAACTTGCCGCTGCTGCTGCGGGAGCTCCGCTAGCGGCCTGCGGGGTGTTCATTTTAATGGACATCTCATTAAATTGTCGAGTCAGGACCTGCACCTGATCGACCACTTGTTGCAAAGTATTTTGAGGGGTATGCTCCATATTCCCACAAAATTTCAACAGGAGTAAGGCTGCTGAATATGTTACGCACACCAGTGCTAACAGGAGTATACCGGTGTATGAACAGAGAGGGAAGCGAAGCAAACGAACTCACAGACAGTATAACATAACATACACAGGAGGTGATGGAATAACTAATAAACACAAAGTGAACGGAGAAGCCCAAAGGCTCAGGAATTGGGTGTCTCCCTAGTGTCAGGAATGCTCAGATGGAATAGAGCGGACAATGAAGCGAGGTGTAGTGATTTAACATGTGGAGCACCTGAAATGATGTTGCTAAGAGCAACAGAAAAAACCCCAAAGGGTTACCAATGGGTGTGGGAATAAACTCCTTGGTCAGAGATAGAAATATAGACACAAGGAGAGTATCCACAATCCTAACCCCCACTTGCAGGGCACAGGTTCAGCTTACTGCCACTAAACTGACACCTGGACGCCCTGCACAGTGAGGGAGGATTAAGCAAGCAGGTCTGAGAGTACAGCCGCAAACCTGCTGGGTTCACAGAATAGCAAAAGAACCCCAGCAGGTCAAACAACTGACTCCAGTCTTACTGCTAGGTCCGGATTGGCAGAATGAAGTACCGAATCCCAAGGCCTATTCGCAGTAAGCAACAAGTAAATACAAAGTCACACAGTACTAGCTAACTCTCTGGAACTGACTAACAAACAAAGATTCAGCAGCATTTGCCTAGCCTGAGAGGATGGTTTATATAGCAGGTGCTGTCCATGCCCCACTCTGACCTCACAGACTGTGAGCACAAAACCAGCGCCGGATTACCTGCCGTGCACAGAGCCTGTAACCACTACACAGTAAAAACCCGGACCGGAGTATCAGCTGCGCTCAGGTTACTTCGCTAACACTTGCCTCCCGGTTGCCATGGCGACGTGGCAGCAGAGAGCAGGAGATCCTAACAACCACACAGTAGAGCGCCTTATACACGTTGCGCCACACAGTAGAGAAGCTTATACACGGTACGTCACACAGTAGAGAGCCTTATACAGGGTTCGCCACACAGTAGAGAGCCTTACACAGGGTGCGCCACACAGTAGAGATCCTTATACAGGGTGCGCCACACAGTAGAGAAGCTTATACATGTTACAAGACATAGGGGTGTATTCAATTATTGCCAGATTTTTCATCCAGTCTAAAAATCGTCAATTATTGGTCATTTTTAGGGCGAATGACATTCCCCCTATTCAATGCATGTGCAGGATTTTTCAACTGGTCATAAAATCCAGCACTAACGAAAACCACGTGGATCTGTGAATCTCCTGGTGAGCCATGTGTTTTGACGAATTTGCAGGCATTTTCGCCCGTTTTTTGGGTCTGTTTTCTCCCATGCCAATACGACAAAAAAAGTGAAACGTCATGGGCGAAAAGGGATTAAAAAATGGGCGAAAACGCTCGCAATTAAATACCCATTGTCGAATTATACCGTTTTTTCGGCTAGCCGAAATTGAATACCCCACATAATAGAGAAGCTTATACACGTTACGCCACACAGTAGAGAGGCTTATACACATTACGCCACACAGTAGAGAAGCTTATACATGGTATGCCACACAGTAGAGGCTTATACACGTTGCGCCACACAGTAGAGAGGCTTATACACGGTACGCCACACAGTAGAGATCCTTATACATGGTACGCCACACAGTAGAGAGGCTTATACACGGTACGCCACACAGTAGAGAGCCTTATACATGGTACGCCACACAGTAGAGAGCCTTATACATGGTACCCACACAGTAGAGCGACGCACATGCCAACATTTACAACCAGGAATGTGAGACAGATACAGATGAAGACAGCCTTATCATTGCCGCGATGTGTTGGAACTGGCGTACGCATCACAGCAAGCTGCAGTGAACGCCGTGCTGTGGCTAGTCGCTGCCTCCGTTCACTCCATAGAAGTCTATGGCTTGCATGCGTACACACACACGCGCTTCATAGACATGGGCACACTAGTCGCGCCATCCATGCCGTGATGCGAACTCATCGCGGGTTGTATGAGTGTGGCTACATCTATAGATATGGATATACACACACACACACACACACACACACACACATAGTAAAACATACGCAAAGCAAGACACATATACACAGACACATCCACAGAAAACACACACACACAACACATAAATGCAGCTAAACACACATAGCAAAATACATATACAGTATATACACAGAAACACACACACCCATAGCTAAACACACACACACACACATACACACACACACACAGCTAAACAGACATAGCAAAATACACATACAGTATATACAAACACACACACACACACACACACACACACACACACCCATAGCTAAACACACACACACACACACACACACACAGCTACACAGACATAGCAAAATACATATACAGTATATACAGAAACACACACGCACACACACACAGCTAAACAGACATAGCAAAATACACATACAGTATATACAAACACACACACACACACACACACACACACACACCCATAGCTAAACACACACACACACACACACACACACAGCTAAACAGACATAGCAAAATACACATACAGTATATACAAACACACACACACACACACACACACACACACCCATAGCTAAACACACACACACACACACACACACACACACACACACACAGCTACACAGACATAGCAAAATACATATACAGTATATACAGAAACACACACGCACACAGCAAAACAGACATAGGAAAAATAAGAATTTACTCACCGGTAATTCTATTTCTCGTAGTCCGTAGTGGATGCTGGGTACTCCGTAAGGACCATGGGGTATAGACGGGCTCCGCAGGATACTGGAACTCTTAAAAGAAAGATTAGGTACTGTATCTGGTGTGCACTGGCTCCTCCCTCTATGCCCCTCCTCCAGACCTCAGTTAGGGAAACTGTGCCCGGAAGAGCTGACATTACTAGGAAAGGATTTGGAATCCAGGGTAAGACTCATACCAGCCACACCAATCACACTGTACAACTCGTGATAACTATACCCAGTTAACAGTATGAACAATAACTGAGCCTCTCTCAACAGATGGCTCATACAATAACCCTTTAGTTAAGCAATAACTATATACGTGTATTGCAGAGAGTCCGCACTTGGGACGGGCTCCCAGCATCTACTACGGACTACGAGAAATAGAATTACCGGTGAGTAAATTCTTATTTTCTCTGACGTCCTAGTGGATGCTGGGTACTCCGTAAGGACCATGGGGATTATACCAAAGCTCCCAAATGGGTGGGAGAGTGCGGATGACTCTGCAGCACCGAATGAGCAAACTCAAGGTCCTCCTCAGCCAGGGTATCAAACTTGTAGAATTTTGCAAAAGTGTTTGAACCCGACCAAGTAGCAGCTCGGCAAAGTTGTAAAGCCGAGACCCCTCGGGCAGCCGCCCAAGAAGAGCCCACCTTCCTCGTGGAATGGGCTTTTACTGATTTAGGATGCGGCAGTCCAGCCGCAAAATGTGCAAGCTTAATGGTGCTACAGATCCAGCGAGCAATAGTCTGCTTTGAAGCAGGAGCACCCAGCTTGTTGGGTGCATGCAGGATAAATAGCGAGTCAGTTTTTCTGACTCTAGCCGTCCTGGAAACATAAAGTTTCAAGGCCCGGACTACGTCCAGCAACTTGGAATCCTCCAAGTCCCTAGTAGCCGCAGGCACCACAATAGGTTGGTTCAAATGAAACGATGATACCACCTTAGGGAGAAATTGGGGACGAGTCCTCCATTCTGCCCTTTCCATATGGAAGATCAGATATGGGCTTTTACATGACAAAGCCGCCAAATTCTGACACACGCCTAGTCCAAGCTAAGGCCAAAAGCATGACCACTTTCCACGTGAGATATTTTAGCTCCACGGTCTTAAGTGGCTCAAACCAGTGGGATTTTAGGAATCCAACACACGTTAAGATCCCAAGGTGCCACTGGAGGCACAAAAGGGGCTGAATATGCAGCACCCCTGTAACAACGTCCGAACTTCAGGCAGTGAAGCCAGTTCTTTTTGAGAGAAAAAGGGATAGGGCCGAAATCTTGGCCTTTATGGATCCTAATTTTAGGCCCATAGTCACTCCTGACTGTAGGAAGTGCAGGAATCGACCCCCCTGGAATTCCTCTGTAGGGCCTTCCCGGCCACACACCAAGCAACCTATTTTCGCCATATACAGTGAAAAAGTATTGCTGTCACGTCTTTCCTAGCCTTTATCAGCGTAGGAATAACTGCATCCGGAATGCCCTTTTCCGCTAGGATCCGGCGTTCAACCGCCATGCTGTCCAACATAGCCGTGGTAAGTCTTGGATCAGACAGGGTCCGTGTTGCAACATGTCCTGACTGAGAGGCAGAGGCCATGGGTCCTCTGAGAGCATTTCTTGCAGTTCCGGGTACCGAGTCCTTCTTGGCCAATCCGGAGCAAAGAATATTGTTCACACTCCTCCGTTTATTACAATTCTCAGCCCTTGGGTCTGAGAGGAAGAGGAGGGAATATATAGACCGACTGGAACACCCACGGTGTTACTAGTGCGACCACAGCTATCGCCTGAGAGTCCCTTTACCCAGCGTAAAACCTTTTTTATCTTTTTATTGAGGTGGGACGCCATGTAGTCCACCTGAGGCAGTTTCCATCAATTTGCAAAACTGCGTGAAGACTTCCTGATGAAGTCACCACTTTCCCGGGTGGAGGTCGTGTCCACTCCCGGAATGAACACTGCTGACAGTGCGCTTACTTGATTTTCCGCCCAGCGAAGAATTCTGGTGGCTTCTACCCTCGCCACCCTGCTCCTTGTGCCGCCCTGGCGGTTTACATGAGCCCCTGTGGTCTGTCTGCATCAGAACCGGTTGGTCGCGAAGCAGGAACTCCGCTTGACTTAGGGCGTTGTATATGGCCCTTAGTTCCAGGATATTGATGTGAAGGCAAGTCTGTTGGCTTGACCACAAACCTTGGAATTTTCTTCCCTGTGTAACTTCCCCCCACCCTCGGAGGCTTGCATCCGTGGTCACCAGGACCCAGTCCTGAATGCCGAATCTGCGGCCCTCGAGAAGGTGAGCACTCCGCAGCCACCACAGGAGAGACACCCTGGCCCTGGGGGATAGGGTGATTAACCGATGCATCTGAAGATGTGATCCGGACCACTTGTCCAGTAAGTTCCATTGTCCTTGCATGGAACCAGCCGAAGGGGATGGCCTCGTATGATGCCATCATCCTTCCCAGGACTCGAGTGCAGTGATGCACTGACACCTGTTTTGGTTTTCAATGGATTCCTGACCAGTGTCATGAGCTCCTGAGCTCTCTCTATCGGGAGATAAACCCTCTTCTGGTCTGTATCTAGGTGAGGCAGATGAGCTGTAGGAACCAACTGCGACTTTGGAATATATAGAATCCAGTCGTGTTGCCGTTTCACTTCCAGAGAAGGTGATACGCTGTCCAGCAACTGCTCTCTTGATCTCGATTTTATGAGGAGATCATCCAAGTATGTGATAATTGTGACACTTGCTTCCGCAGGAGCACCATCATATCCGCCATTACCTAGGTGAAATTGGTAATGACAATCCCGTACCGCAATTCTGAGGTACGCCTGATGAGGTGGATAAATGGGGACACAAAGGTATGCATCCCTTATGTCCCTATTCATTTCAGGCATGCAATGACCGCTCTTAGCGATTCCATCTTGAACCTGAACCTTTTCAGGTATATGTTCAGGGATTTTAATTCAATATGGGTCTAACCGAACCGTCTGATTTCGGGATTATAACATGGTCGAATAATAACACCCTCTTGTTGAAGGAGGGGACCCTTGACCACCACCTGTTGAAGATACAATTTACGAATTGCAGTTAACACTGGCTCCCTCTCTTGGGGGGAAGCCCGCCGAGTCCTCGGTGAGGGGGCATCTTCTCACAGTCCAGCCTGTATCCCTGCGATACAATTTCTATTGCCCAGGGATCTAACAGGGAGTGAACCCACTTGTGGCTGAACTTACGAAGGCGTGTCCCCACCGGGCCTAGCTCCACCTGTGGAGCCCCAGAGACATGCGGTGGATTTTTGTAGAGGCCGGGGAGGACTTCTGTTCCTGGGGACTAGCTGTGTTGTACAGCTTCTTTCCTCTGCCCCCACCTCAGACTTTCTTGTTTTTTTATTCGAAAAGCTGCATTTAATAATGTCGTGCTTTCCTAGGCTGTGCAGGAATATAAGGCAAAATATCAGAATTACCAGCTATAACTGTTGAGACCAGGCCCGAGAACCTTTCTCCACACAATCCTCAGCCTTCCATATGCCTCTTAAGTCGGCATCATCTGTCCAATGTATATTCTACAGGACACATCAAGCAGAAATCGACATAGCTTTTGTCTCTAGGACCCAGTATACTCATGTCCCTTTGGGCATGCTTTATAATTATATATCTATCACTTAAGACAGCATCTTAAAATATTTATATGCATACTAGGGTCTCAATCTCTGCTGATAAGGTACCTGTCCACGCTGCCACAGCGCTATAAACCCATGCCGACACAATCGCCGGTCTGGGTAGTATACTAGAATGTGCACACTATCTGCAGGATCCCTGAGAATAGCTAGTGCAAACAGGACACCCAAGGGGAAGATTCTCAACACATCCTGGCCCTAGTGGGGAAAGGATACAGCCTGAGAATTCTCTTGTGGGAAACTGCCGTCTCTTGTCTGGAGATTCCCGCTCTTTTTCCTCATGAGAGGAGGGAAATTTACCTCAGCATTCTTCCCCTTAACATGTGTACTCTCGTGTCAGGGACAGCTGAGTCATCAGTGATATGCAAATCATCTTTTATTCCAATAATCATATATTGAATATCTTTTAGCCCTCTTGGCTGTAACTTTGCATTATCGTAGTCGTCAGTGGAGTTAAACTCCGTGTCGATACTTTGTTATTTTGGATAGTGAACATAGAGAGACTCTGAAGGACTCTGTGACATATGGACAGACCAGGGTAGATTTCCTTTCTGTTCCCTAACCTTTTGTGCAATAATTTTACCTCAGCACTTACACATATCCAAACAGGTGTCGGCGTTGTTGACGGAGACACCCTCCCACACACTTATCCGCTCTATCACCTCCTTAGAGGAGCCTTTTACCTCAGACATGTCGACACACGCGTACCGACACACCACACACACAGGGGATGCTCTATTTGAAGACAGTTCCCCCACCAGGCCATTTGGAGAGACAGAGAGAGAGTATGCCAGCACACACCACAGCGCTATATAATACAGGGATGTACACTATACTGAGTGATTTTTCCCCTATAGCAGCTTATATACACAGTTTTGCGCCTAAATTTATGTGCCCCCCCTCTCTTTTTTTACCCTTTGTGTACTAGGATACTGCAGGGGAGAGCCTGGGGAGCTTCCTTCCAGCTGAGCTGTGAAGAGAAAATGGCGCCGGTGTGCTGAGGATGAAGGCCCGGCCCCCTCAGCAGCGGGCTTCTGTCCTTTAATGTACTTTAATGGCGGGGGTTAATGCACATATACAGTTTATCAGACTGTATTATGTGCTTTTCGCCAAGTAAGGTAATCTAATTGCTGCCCAGGGCGCCCCCCCCCCCCCCCAGCGCCCTGCACCCATCAGTGACCGGAGTGTGTGGTGTGCTAAGGGAGCAATGGTGCACAGCTGCAGTGCTGTGCGCTACCTTAATGAAGACCGGAGTCTTCAGCCGCCGATTTTCAACTTCTCTTCGTTCTTCGGAGAGAGAATTGACTGCATAGGAAAGGAAAGAGTTAAACATCTGGTGAGGGGTGGACCTAGCTGTGAGGAAAGTACAGCCTTTTTGAAGGGGAGGGTTTAATATATATAGGGAAGGTGAGGCCATTTTAGTTCTCTCTTGTGGTGATTTGCCTTGTGGGTGAGTGCTGCAGTGCAGGTATTTTTTCCCACATAATTTGTGAGAGGGTTTTTATACATCCACTTTGTCCCCTCTACCTGTTATATCTCCCCTGCATTTAATCTCCCCTGCATTTAATCATGGCTGCCCGCCCTCAACGTTCCGCCGGGCCTCCAGCTCGGTACCGCGTTTCTGGCGGTGGAGCTGGGCCGGGGGAAGGAGTGTTTGGCCTGGGGGACGGGGCTCCGTCCCCCGGGGCCTCCACGAGCGCGGGCAGGAGCACAGTGCGGCGGGCCAGGTCGGCCTCGCCGGCCAGGCGCGGGCGGCGGGGGGGGCCGGAGGTGTCAGGCCACCCGGAGGTTGACGGGCATCGGCCCTCGCCTCCTGGAGCGGCGGATTCAGCGGCGGCGTCGGGCGCCAGGCAGTGCATCCGGACCCGGCCTCTATCGTCCCCCCCTTGCCGCGGCCGGGTGGAAGTGCCGGGCGGGAGGGGAGGGCCGGGCGGGGGTCGTGTGGTCGCCGCGCGGGGCCTGTCTCGGAGCCTCGCGCGGCGGCGTTGACTGGTGCGGCGGCCGGGAACTCCGTGGCGGGAAGCAGTGGGACTCGCGCACGAGGTGCGCGCGCCCACGCTCGCCACAGGCGGCGCCAGCCGCGCACGGGTGCTCGCAGTGGCGCCTCCAGCACCTCTGTCCCCACTGATAACTCCCCGGCTGCCGGAGTCCGGCAGGGGCCGGGGGGGGGGGGAGGAGCAGGGGGGTGCAGCATTGTCTTTTAAGAGACAGCGCTGGGCAGGAGAGGGCAAGGCAGGCAAATAGGGACACGGCAGTGAGCGGTGATGGGGCGCGCGCACGGGATGCGCGCGTGCCCATCACGGGCGGCGCAGTGCGCGTGCGACCGCGCGCAGCTGCACAGCGGTTTTCCCTGTCTCCCCAAAACACTCCACCGGAGCCGGGATACAGCGGCTTTCGGGGGAGGAGGGGGGACAGGGCCGCGGCACGCGCTGCTTGGCATGGCGGCGGGTCCTCCCCAGGATCGGGGAATAGTTCTGATCTGCAAGGGGAGGAGGCGTATTCGGAGGGGGAGAGTGAGGGCTCCGACAGGGGTGCCTCCGCTTTCCCGCTGGGGCGGCGGGCGTCGGGTGCCCGGGTCACGACTGTCGGGCGGCAGGCGCGGGATCGCGCCCAGGCACTGGCCGGGGGTCCTTCGGGGTCCGTTGCCGGGTTTCACGGCGGTCGTGACCCTTCCGGTGCGCTGGCGTCAGCCCTGGCCACAGTGGTGGAGGCGTTGGGGCCGCTAGCCGCGGTGGCCTCCCCGAGGGCGGCGGCAAGTTCCAGCGCGCCTGCGGGGGCAGGCGGGTCCGGCAGGCGGAGGGCCTCAGCGGCGCAGCGGGTGGCACGCGCCTGCCGGGAGCTTGGAGCGGCCGCCGCGGAATTGGAACTAGGTCCGGGACAGGATGGGCAGGGGCGCGCGGCCGCAGCGCCCCCCCCACGTAGGGCTCGGCATGCGTCGCGAGTACGGGCCGGGTCCCCCTCTTATTTATCTTTTATAGGGGACCACGAGGAATTAGAGATGGCAGACTCCATGGAGGAAGACGTCGAGGTGGACGCGCCAGAGGATTCCATGTCGGGGCGGTCGACGGCATCAGGTGAGGTGGTGCAGTCGGTATCGGGTTCCCCCACGAGCCCTAGTTCTCGTAGTTCTTCTTCTTCCTCCTCTTCATCTTCTCTGTCATCGCAGGCGTCCGAAGTAAGTAGCACTACTAGGGCGAAGAAGAGGGCGGCAAAATTTGCCAAGCGGGCAGCAGGTCAGCAGAAGAGGCGCAAGCGGCTTAGCTTGCGCCTTAGCGAGGTAGCTCGTAGGGCCAAGAAGCGCCGCGATTTTGCCCGGGGTCGTTCGCTGCGACTACACTGCCGTAATGCGAGGGCTGCGGGATAGCTGCCGCAAGAAGATTCGCAGGGGTGACTTCGTGGATGTGTTTGTATTGACGAAGGCCACGAAGAAGGATTATAAGGCGGCGGCCGCGAAAAGGGCATCGGGGCTGAGGCATTCCGGACCTTCGATAATTGGCTGGCCGGTTTCTGGGTATTTGCGGCGTGCTACCTGGAGGACAGGCCGGAGGAGCACATGAATGTAATCCGGTACCTGCATCTCTTACACGACATGCAGCGCACATCCTCGGGCTCTGAGTGGCGTCGGTATGACCAGGAATTTAGGGAAAAGCAAGACGGTTTGCGGGTCATGGACTTTGGGTTCAAGGATATGGAGGTCTGGCTCAAGGTAACTCGGACCTCGCAGCAGGCTGAGGAACCCCGGAAACCGGGGGCAGACGGGCGCCACGCAGGGTCATCCGCCCAGGGGTCCGGCGCGGACGTGGACTGGCCAAAGCAGGTGGGTTGACCGTCCGTGCAGGGGGGCGAGCCGCCACAAGAGGAAAATGTTTCGCGTTTAACAGCGCGACATGTTCCTTCGGCAAGCAGTGTTGTTTTCGACACTCCTGCCTGCAGTGTGGCGGATCCCACCCAGCCTCCTCCTGCTTCAAAGGCAGTCGCCAGGGTGCGCGGGGTAAGCAAGCTTACCCCAGACAGGCCGCGAGCGGGACCGCTCTGCAGAGCTCCAACACCAATTAAATTGGAAACTATGGGCCGGTGGTTGGACTTGTATCCGAATAGGGAGGATACAAATTTTTTGTTTTCCGGTTTTCAGTTTGGGTTTTGCTTGCCGGTTGCGAGCGAGGTGTCCGTGCGGGCACAGAGGAACCTCCAATCTGCCCGAGCCTTGCCGTTAGTGCTACGGGAGAAAGTGGATAAAGAGGTCAGGTTGGGCAGGATGGAGGGACCGTTTATATCACCCCCGGTGGATGACTTGGTCATCTCTCCGGTCGGGGTGGTTCCTAAGAAGACTCCAGGCACTTTCCGGCTTATTCAGCATCTTTCTTACCCGTCGGGGGCGTCGGTCAATGACGCGATACCGCCGGCTCATTGCTCGGTGGTGTATCAGTCGTTTGACGAAGCGTTAGAGATGGTCCGCAGCTACGGGACTGGGGCCCTCATGGCTAGGATTGATGTTGAGTCAGCTTTTCGGTTATTGACGTTGCATCCGGACTCATTCCGTTTTATGGGTTTCCGGATTGGGGCGGAGTATTTCATCGACAAATGTTTGCCGATGGGATGTTCCGTTTCATGCTCATTTTTCGAGCGTTTTAGCACGTTTTTACATTGGTGCGTGGAGTCTTCGTCAGGGGGTCACGGGGTCGCCCATTGCCTCGATGACTTCCTGTGTGCGGGTCCGGCAAATTCTCCACGCTGCGGCGACTTGCTTTTTAGCATCCGAGCTCCGTTTTACCACTTCGGCGTTCCCGTGGCCGTGGATAAAACAGAGGGTCCGGCCTCCTGTTTGTCATTTTTGGGGATTGAAATTGAAACTGTGGCGGGAGAGTGTCGACTGCCTCGGGACAAGGTTTCGAAGCTCCGCGACGCTATTTGCCGGTTCGAGGGGTCGCGTAAAGTCACGCTGCGGCAGGCGCAGTCCTTGCTGGGCATGTTGAACTTTGCTTGTCGGGTAATACCGATGGGCAGGGTTTTCTGCCGGAAGCTAGAAAGGGCGACGGCGGGGTGTGCCAGACCACACCATTTCGTGCGTTTGTCCTCCGAAATAAAAAGGGATTTGGCCGTATGGGCCTCGTTCTTGGAGGATTTCAACGGGGTGTGTATATGGCAGGCGCCAGCGGTGGACAGCGAGCGGTTGCAGCTGTTCACCGACGCAGCAGGTGCCTCTGGATTCGGTTGCTATCTGGAGGGATCTTGGTGCGCGGCATCCTGGCCGGCGGAATGGCATAGCGAAGGTTTAACTAAGGACCTGGTGCTTCTGGAGCTTTTCCCCATTATGGTGGCGTTGGAGGTCTGGGGCGATCGGCTGGCTCATCGCAGCATTTTGTTTAGATGCGATAATCTGGGCGTGGTGCATGTGATTAATAACCAGAGGGCAAAGTCGCTGGTGGTTCTGCGGGTGCTGGGGCAGTTGCTATTGACATGCTTGCGTAGGAACCTTTGGTTCTGCGCGCAGCATGTGCCCGGTCTGGAGAATGGAATTGCCAACGCTTTGTCGCGAGGGCAGTGGGAAAGGTTTTGGTTGTTGGCACCCGAGGCCGACGAGCATGGTTTTCATTGTCCCGGTTATGTTTGGCAGGTGATCGGGCCGGACTGGAGGGTCTAGCGTTGCGGTCAGTCGCGCCAGCCACGTTCAAGGCTTACGGACAAGCTTGGAGCGAGTGGGAGGAGTTTGTTCAAGGACGTAAGCAACAAGGTAAGAGCAGGCATCGGATGATGCTTTCTTTTATTTGGCAGCTGTATGTTTCGGGTAGGTCCAGAGCGGTGGTATCCCGGTACTTGGCTGGCGTCTCGTTTTTCAGCAAACTGCGGGTCGTCCCTGACGTGACAAAAAGCGATGTTCTGCGGAAGGCGATGAAAGGATGGGCGCGAGTTGCGCCGACGCCACCTGACAGGAGGCGGTCCATCGATGCGGCTTTGTTGCCGGCTGTCATCGCGGCGGTTGGGCGAGTCGCGTCGTCCAGGTTTGAGTCGCTATTGTTCAGTTTGGCGTTCTCAATGGCTTACCACGGGGCCTTTAGGGTTTCGGAGTTGGCAGCGCCTTCTAAGAGAACAGATTCGCGCATGCTGGTCGGAGACGTGGTGGTGGGTGAGAGGTCCTTGCTATGCAGATTGCGGTGCTCTAAGATGGACCAATTGGGGAGAGGTCGTTGGGTCACTTTGGTTCCGGCGCTTGAGGAGAGCGTTTGTCCAGTAGGTTTGGCGGTGCAATATGTGGTGGTGCGACCCGTTAGGAGGGGGTCATGGCTGCTGCACTATGACGGGCTGCCGGTGACGAAATACCAATTTCGTTGGATGCTGGGTCGTTGTTTGGCGAGCTTGGGCCTCCAACCCGCTGCGTTCGGGACCCATTCCTTTCGCATAGGCGCTGCGATGTCGGCTGCGGCGGCGGGTTTGTCCGGGACTGAAATCCAGGCGGTGGGGCGATGGAAGTCGTCAAGTTACAGACGATATATTCGCCCCGTTGCATGAGAGGTCGGATTGCGCGTGGTTTTTTGTTAGTTACATCTGTATAATCTTGTTGTTACAGTTCTGTGCGTTATGGTATTGTGCGTTTGTTTGTCCCCCTTTTTTATCCTACTCAGGGATTAGCTACTCGCCTTTGCTGGCATGAGCTGGCAGCGGGGGTCTGGAGTTCTTTTGCGAATTTTTGCCTGACTTGACGGACTGAATTCTAATCTACAATTCGGCTGATCAGTTCTAATCAAAGTCCCTCAGCAGGTTTTTACGCTTTCACCTCCAGCTGAGCTATTACATGTGTTTCCCATTTTATACCCCCCTCCCCTGTTTTATTTTTGTTGAATTTAATTTGAATTTCCCCATTGTGTGTTTATGTTCGCTTCAAGCTTCAAATTGGCTAGAAGCATTGTGCAGATCGGCTAGGCCGTGACTACTGCAATATCGAGAACTAAAAGTTTTTCTTTTTGGCAGATCCTTCAGGTGAATGCAATTAATGAAACTTATTAGTAATCAATTTTACCCCCTTTTTCCCCCTCTTCAGGTTAGTTTGAAGACGATTTGGCTATTTGGGTAGTCGGCCACTCTTATGTATACTGGGCCGCCAAGTTTGTGGCCTCGGAGGGGGCTCAGACGTTGCTTAGAGCTCAGGATGTTAGATGGCCTGGCTGGCGAGGGATGGTGTGGAGCAAGCTGAGGAGTAGGCTAGTCAGTCAGGCCAGCAAGCATGGAGTCCCTAGGGTCTTGGTTGTCCATCTAGGTGGCAACGACCTGGGGAAGAGGACATCCTTGGATCTGCGGTGGGCCATGATACAGGATCTGGCAAGTGTGGCCGCAGCATGGACCAATTGCGTATTGGTTTTCTCCTTGATGGTGCCATGGTTGAGTTGGAGGGGTGTGGCGGATGGTCGCCAGATTGATGAGGCCCGAAAAAAGGTGAATGGGGCGGTGGCGAAGTGGGTACTGTCCCACGGAGGCATGGTAGTTCGCCACCCTAGGATTCGGTTCAGAGACAGTCACCTTTTTCGGCCTGATGGTTTACATCTATCCAATGAGGGGATGATGTTTTTCCTGGAGGATCTGGGTTTCGTTTTGCAGGAGTTAGGGTAGGTTATGGTGGCGGTGCGAAGACTTTGGGGATGAGTCTTTCGCTGTTGGCGGAAAAGAACGGCAGTTTGTATTTGTATGGTAAGCTGTAGTGTTTTACAGTTTGGTGTGGTTTAGGTGCACTCACCTCCATCGACTTATTGGCCGCTTGACCACCCGTCCGGGAAGGCAGCGGCAGGGGACCCATCAGGGTGGGTAGTCACTGTGGGGGTTGAGTTGTCACCTATTACCGTTTTTTTAAAAGTTGTAGTAAAATTAGGATGGTTTCGAATTGTTAGTATTTTACGGTTAGTTTAGGTTAATAGAGCCGTTCTTTTTGCTGCCACCATATGCCGGCTGGATCGGCATCTTAATAACATTTTCTATTACAGGTTTGCTATTGGTTAGGGTCAAATAAATAGCTAGCAATTTTTCTGCCAAAATTCAAGTCTCCGTGTCTTTATTTCTGAGTTTGAAGGTAATGAATGCTTTACTTTGAAGGAAGGGGGTCCACCAAATATCACTAGGATGTTTATGGCTCTGCAAGGGGGACGGCAGCGCGGCTCCGGGACCGGACGACCGAGGACTGGGCCTGTGTTCGATCCCTCTGGAGCTAATGGTGTCCAGTAGCCTTAGAAGCCCAAGCTAGCTGCAAGCAGGTAGGTTCGCTTCTCTCCCCTCAGTCCCACGTAGCAGTGAGTCTGTTGCCAGCAGATCTCACTGAAAATAAAAAACCTAACAAATACTTTCTTTTCTAGGAAGCTCAGGAGAGCCCCTAGGGTGCATCCAGCTCTGGCTGGGCACAGATACTAACTGAGGTCTGGAGGAGGGGCATAGAGGGAGGAGCCAGTGCACACCAGATATAGTACCTAATCTTTCTTTTAAGAGTGCCCAGTCTCCTGCGGAGCCCGTCTATACCCCATGGTCCTTACGGAGTACCCAGCATCCACTAGGACGTCAGAGAAATACATATAGAGTATACACTGAAACACACACACACACCCATAGCTAAACACACACATTGCCAGCAAAACACAAACTCTTTACTTTACATATGTTTTCATTTTCCACAAGTTGCACACTTTCCACCTCCTAGGCTAGCTCTGGCTCCGGCAAGGCTCCTCACTGTGCGGGGGCTGAGTGCACTGACGTGACGTCTCCTCAGTCCTCACTCTTCTGTATACACACACTGCTGCCGTGACTCCCCTCTCCCGCCCCCTCCCTCCCTCTCCCCCCCTGTCCAGTATGCACCCTTCTCACATCACTGGTGCTGGGGACCGCGTACAGGCTTCCTCAGTTAGGACCCGCAGCAGCAGCATTATACTGCTGCCGGCTATGGGCCCCTTCACAGCGCTGGGCCCCAGTGCACTGCACCGCTTGCACTGGCGCAAGTTCCGCCTCTGGGTTCAAGCACCTAGACATTGTATAGGAAGAAAGGAAGATTTTATTCCATTAAGAATCAATTAACGAGATACCTAAGTCAACTTCCCATTTCTTTTGAGCATTAGACCTGGAGACAGGAATTAAATCAATGATAATCTCATACCAAAAGAAATGTTTCCTCGTGATATAAATTGTGCCAAACGTGCAAAAACTTTGGCTGTCAGAGTGTTTGCAGGACTAGAGAGTTTAGGTAGACATTTCCACCAATGAAGGACTTGACAATGAAGGCCTTTTTAATTATACACCATCCTCAACTATATACTGTACTTTTGGTTTCATTTGTTAATATATTAACACCAGCAGTACCTGGCATGTTGTTTGCCATTCTCATCTGCTGCTGCAGAACAAAAATGTTTTCTGACTTTTGATATATAATTGATTTTCCAGCAAAGTAAGCAATAGAAAAATATGTTGGAATTTAGGCAAAACACAATGAAATCCAGGCTCAGATAAAGGATCCAGGCTCACACCATGCATATCTCCACTTAAATCCCCAGAGGAGGTAAAAGGTTATCACTACAATGTATTGTTTACAGCTGTGTTCCTTTGTTCATTTATAGAACAGCGATGTAGTATCTTCTCTTTTAATGTTTACGGAGCAATATCTGACAACAACCCAGGCAGCCAGGAGTTTGTCAGCTATTTTAATCAAGTTTCCTAAGAATCTGACATTTCAGGTCTTCTTTCAAAACACAGTAGTAGTAAGATGCATAGAAATGAGACTTAATAAAACATTATTTGATGGATTTGATAGTTTTTTTTATTTTTTATTATTATTCGGTTCCAGTTGCATAGTACACACTGTGTAGTATAAAAGGGTGCTAAATAAAAGTAAGTTGATATAAAAGAGCAAATAGAATAAGTAATGAGTACATTGTTTACGTTGTGGATTTCATTGTTTTACAGCAGGGAAATCAGTATGAGCAGAGCCAGTGAGACATATGGGGCCCAGGGAATAAAAAGAAGTATTGCCAAATCCGAGAAACATAGGGGTATATTTACTAAGCTCCCGATTTTGACCGTGATGGTGTTTTTTCTTCTAAGTGGCATCTCGGTCATTTACTAAACAGTAATCACGGCAGTGATGAGGCCATTCGTATTTTTTTTCTTGTCCAAGTGAAAAATTACGAATGAATACACCATCGGTCAAATTACGCCTGTTTAGATGTGAATCTCGGTCATTTACTAACCATTCGTAATTGTATTTGCTGCCGCGAAAATGGTTTCGCGGCCGCGAAAAATTACGATTCGCATTTTTTTCCTAAAAAAAAACGCGCCAGCCTTTGAAAACCGCGTTTACATGTGAACTGAATTATCCATTACTCACACCTGTTTTTTTGGCCCTATAAAAGTGTTTCAGGCACATTCTGAACTTCTCTCACTCTGAAATGGCGGCTGTGGTGTGTGGCAATGGATTTTTGTTGGCTGTGGGATACGTTAGACTGCTCCATGAGGCTTCCAGGAATCAGGACCAGGTAAGTGAACATGGCCAACAGGTTGTCCAGGTACCGCGGAGGCTGCGCCAGCCTCGTTTTTTTAGAGGTCGTTTAAACCTAAATGCATTGTCCGATGATAGGGTCATACAGATGTTCCGCCTAAATAGAAACAACATTTTTCACCTGTATGACCTTGTCAAACTGGGCATAGACCCTGAGACAGCACGCTCTCGCTCTGTCTCAGGCCTACACAAACTCCTGGCTGTGTTACACTTTATGGCTACTGGGAGCTTCCAGGCTGTGGCAGGCGACGTCATTGGGATCTCACAGCCCACCTTTTCAAAATCTTTGATGCAGGTGAGTCTAAAAATACATATGCGGTTATGGCTAAGTGTTGCTTGTGTAAGTTGAAACACCACAGTATTGTAGAGAATACCTAACATGACACTCACCTTAGCTTATTTAATGTCCACTCAGGTTTTGGATGTGTTGGAGCCACACATTAAAGCCTCAATCTGCTTCCCTACTGAGGAGTCGGAGTGGAGTGCTGTCAGGGTAGCTTTCTATGAGCTTGCTGGCATGCCCAATGTGCTGGGGGCCATAGATTGCACACACGTTCAGCTGAGATCACCTAAGGGCCGCCAGTATATATATACTAATAGGCATATGGATCAATCAACTAATGTCCAGGTGGTCTGTGATGCAAACTTAAAAATTATGAGTGTTGTTGCAGGTTACCCTGGTGCCTGCCATGACTCCTTCATCCTCAGTCAGTCATCGCTCTTCGATAAATTTGAGGAGGGACAAATGCCTGATGGCTGGCTGTTGGGTATGTTGAAAATGTTATGTGTGTATGTCTTTTAACCACAGCCTAGATTTTGGAGGAGGTGAGAGAATAATCTAACATATGTCCTAATGTTGACTATATATGTTTTTCAGGTGATGGGGGTTACGGCTGCTACTCTTGGCTCCTTACTCCATTGTCCCTACCTGATTCTCCTGCTGAACACAGTTATAATCATGCACATAAGGCTACGCGGAATGTGATAGAAAGATGTTTTGGGGTGCTGAAGTCACGTTTTCGGTGTCTTGATAAATCTGGTGGCCTTTTGTTGTATAGTCCCTCAAAGGTGACTCGAATTGTGTTCTGCTGCTGTTTTCTCCATAATCTGTGTTTAAGTCAACATCTGGCACATGGTGAGCGAGAAAGCAGTCAGCAAGCAGAGGAGTTAGATCCATCTGGTGACAGTGTGAGTACAATTGTAGGGAGGCAGGTACGTCAAGAAGTGATCCTGCGATATTTTACAGGTAAGTTTTATTATGCTGTAATTATCCTTCACTAAACACTTTGCTCTACTTTCTATTGTGTGTTCTGTTACTTACTGTTTGTTGTTTATAGTGGTGTGTCCATTGTGCTTAGTTGATGCTAACAAAACATTTACAGTCATTACCCTTGAAAAACATAACTACATACATACAGACCAGCTTCTTAAATTTTGGAGACGGACACAGGAATGTGTTTTTTTAACAAATTCTTTTATTTATTTGCACAAAAAGTTTTATGTTATTTTTTTCTTTTGTGTGTGCTGGGTGCTGGCTCACTGGCACGTGCTCTTGATGAACGCCGGACAGGGGAGGTTACTGGCGTTTGAACAGGGGTCGTGGTTCCCGAGCTGGAGGTAACTTGCTGAGCACCCATCATAGCAATATTGCTGCTCAGATTATTTAAACTGGCAATCAGCTGAGTGTTTGTAGCAGTGTGGCTGGCTACAATCCTGGATAAGGCCTCATTCACCACTTGATTGTGTTGAATTATCTGAACTAGTGCCTGCTGATGTCGCTGTTGTTCATCTATAATGCGGGATAAATTAGCATTCATTTGGCTGTTTTCTGCCCTAATTTGCTCCATAGAGGTAGCCATTCTCCCTACTTGTACTATTAGTCTGCCCGAGTTGCGACTAATACGCGGTAGATGATGGGGCAGACTGGCAAGGTGTTGTGTATGTTGGGTCAGGGTGGCATTGCTTTGGGCCTGTTGGCTTGTCCAACTTGCCCAAAAATCGTCAGGAATTTGGCTTGGGGGCGGAGCTTGTGCCAGTTGTGGACTGCTGGATGGTTGGGGTATATCCTGCAACTGGATTGGCATGCTTGGATCCACAGCTGTTAATTGCAGTGTGAAGGATGGCTGTTGTTCTGGTCCCTGCTGGTCCTCGGCGGACATCAAGTTGTGCTCTGTATGGGGTAGGCAACATGCAATGTTGTAATTTTTAGAATTTGTCAAGGCTAATGCAACACATTAATACATTCCTAAAACTACATTTTTGCATTAGTAGCTCTTGTTTTTTGCAACGTAAAAAATTGATAACATTTTTTGATAAAAAAACCAACACAGGCGCAAACATTGGCAAATTAGCATATTCCTCACCTAACTAACTTCCCTCCACAACATTACACTGTTAGATTCCCTCCCCTCACCACGATATAGACTACTTACCTGTATAGTCCAGAGGAGCTGAGCAAGTAAGCCATCTACATACTGGACAGGGGCGATGTGTGAACACTCTAATGGGTTTTTTTTTTTGGCCCAAAATTTATTTGTCTTCATATTTTTGAAAAATGTGAACGTGTGTGTGCTTAATGTATACTCAAATCTGTTCTTTTCATACAAATAGGTTGTCTAGACCATCCACTAAGACCTTATCTATTTTTATTAAAGCACCTTGAGCAATTGAAGACGTTACATCACATTGCTTGTTGAGGAAAACATGTAAACTCCAAACCAACTAACAACATCTTAAGTGTACTGTGTAAATTATTGCTTATGTGTTTAATTTATGTTTTTACTCACCAGATAACTGAGGTGATCTGGGCTCATCACTCTGCGAACTCGCCAATAGTGCCAGTGGTGGCTGGGGTGACACTGCCGATAGTCTTCGCCTGGGTGGGGATGATGGAGGTGCAGAATCAGAGCCAAGATGCCGTGTCTTAGTTGGCCTCCTGGGTAAGTGGCCCAAGCCCTGTGATGGGCGCCTTACAGGAGGTCGGCTTCCAGAAGCAGAACCTAGGTGCAAAATTTAGCATTATTATTTTGTACTTCTATGTGTTTTCAGAATATGTGACTACAGTGAAGACTTACCTGCAATACCACCATCATCCTGACTGGTCTGAGGCCTGTCTGGGCGGCTGGTCTGTGTGACTGTGGAAAAAGTGACCCCAACATTATTACCATGTTTTTTGTCAAATGAACCAGTGAAAACCATTAATGTACTGTAAGCATCTATTTGGTTTGGTTTCCAAAAAAAAAATAAGCTTAAGAGCTTCTATATTCATGATTTTTAATTGAATATCAAAATGTACTTGATGTGGCACACAATAAAGTTTATACCTAAAAGATTTTGGACTCAGATATTGCAGAGATTCAGTACTTGCCAATTTTAAAATAATTTAATGTTTTAAAAATTGCCCCGCTTTTAAGTTTTTACTTAAAACAAATACATTTTGAGGATTTTAAACAAACACACATGTTCAAGCATTATCGCAAAAAATTGCACCAAAAAAAAAAAAAAAAAAAAACATTTAAAAAAACTGCACATGTTTTTGTTATAAAAAAAACCAAAAAAAAAAAGCAAGGAGAAAAAAACACATTCAAAACACAAACACACCTTAAGGGAGCATAGGCATGCAATCTGTTTTTTGCCAAAAAAAACATCCTTAAAACTTTAAAAATTACATTAAAGAAATTGAACACACATTTTAAGAACAATAATACAAAACAAACTTACCATCCTGCGTGGGTCGGTCCGAATCCCGGACATGAGTAGCAGACACCACCTCGCCAGGAATCAATGCCCGCACAGGCTCCTCCCAGTCCCGATAGCTTACACGTAAAGGTGGCCCACCTCCGGTTCTACGTGCAGATTTGGACTCTTTGGCCATCTTGGCCTTGACACGCCGCTTAATATCGTAAAAACGCTTGCGGCACGTGTCCTCTGTCCGCCTCACCACACCCTCACTATTTACAGCAAGTATAACTTGCCCCCACAGGGCAGACTTCCTGCGGGAGGACACCCTGGCAGCATCCTGACCAAACAATTGGCGATGGTGCTTCATCAGCTCACGTACCAACGCCATGTTTTCAGCATAGCTGAACTTTATATTCCTGCCAGTCTTGGTAGTGGTGCGTGGCTGCGGAGCCACAACACCATCACTATCACTGGAAAATCCAGCAACAGGCACCCCCTCCTCCTCCTCCTCACTAACCTCCTCCCTCTCACTACCCCCCTCCACCTCACTACCAGCCTCCACCTCACTACGAGCCTCCACCTCACTACCAGCCTCCACCTCACTACCAGCCTCCACCTCACTAACCTCCGCCACCACACTGACCTCTGAGTCGGACATGACAAACAACATAAAACACTGAAAAATGAAAACACAAAACACACTCCTCCACTACTCCTACTACACACCACACAGCCAACACACGCTCACTCACTCACAAACAATGACAAAAGACTGAAATAATAAAACAAGGACAAAAAAGTTTACAAACTGGGAAAAAACAATACTACAAAGTTCACAAGACTCCTAACACACACAGTACAGCACTCAACAATCACCAAACTCCTCTCCAAATCCACCAAAAACTCCACCAAACTCACCAACTCCAAATACACCTTCCTCTCTCCTCTCCACTAGCTAAACCCACGAGGTGCGGAGTGTTTGGGGCGTTTTTATAGTAACATGCACAGACACTCCTCCTTTACGAATACAACCAATCACGGCCGCGTGACGTAAACGAAACTTAGAAGTCAAAACGCGGCAGCAAATTCCAAATCACTGCCGTAACAGACTTGTGACGCAGTCGTAAAAAAACCCCCCCAACGCGGCCGCGAAATAGCAAACGCGGCCGCAATCAACAGCAGAAAAGCACGAATGACATCGACATCGGAAGATAGAAAAAATACGAATACGAACGCTTAGTAAATGAGTCGTAATCAATTCAAAAAGTTGCAAGTTTACACTGTCGATGTCAGTCGCGATTGAACTTGAACATGATTCTGAAATATACGAATCTTAGTAAATAAACCCCATAGAGTATAAAAATACTATGTGCACAGAAAGGCATTTCTCCTTCTTCACATCTGTCCTGGCCACCATTGGGCCTTTCAAACAAGCCCATACCTGCATAATTTATAACCAATTTCCCCCTTCTCTGCACCCCTAAGTACAAAAAGATATGTGCACATAAAGGATTCTTTTGATCACTCAGACACCGGGCTGGATGAAATCACTGCAACTCTCTGTATATGCATGGCACACACAGGAACAGAGAAACTTGGGCAACAACCAAAACCAATGAGGTAGTAGCAATTCAAATAGAATGAGTCCCAAGCAGGGGCAGCTACAAACCAGTCCAAAATTCAATAGGGGAGCCACACCAATTGCCACTCCAACACTGCCAAACATCTGCATCTGGGACTCACTGGCTCCCCTAATTGAATTTTGCACTGCACTGCAGCCTCACCTCTGGAGCTACCACTTGTTCCAAGTCCATGTTATAACAGGTCACAGTCACTCAGCACACCACACAGAGTATTTACGGTAGTCCACCTTAGCACTCCATATAGGAGATGATATAAATTGTCACTCAACTTGATGATGCTCCACAGGGCAGGACTGGAAGCTCCACATAGGAGAATCCACACAGGATTATTGTTGAGCCCATACAGGGCAGTACTGGCAGCTTCCCACAGGAGATCCACACAGGATGGTTGTTGAGTCCACACAGGGCAGTACTGGCAGCTTCCTACAGAAGATCCACAGAGGATGGTTGATGAGCCCACACAGGGCAGTACTGGCAGCTTCCTACAGAAGATCCACACAGGATGGTTGATGAGCCCACATGTGGCAGGACTGGCATCTCCACACAGGAGATGATGGGTTCCACTCACACAGGTACAATGCAGACCCTTCCACAAAGAACACAGGGCCTAATTCAGAACCAATCTCAGCCTGAAGCCCTTTGTGTTGTGCACATTCGCAGCGGCCGCACTGCGCATGCGCACACAGTGAGATGTGTGTTGAGGGGGGCACAGTCCGGACAATGCAGGCATGTCCGGACCATTGCTGGGGTGGGCTGCGGCAGCTGCGTGATGTCACACGCAGCCACTGCCACCCAAAACATGGCAGGTAGCCACCTGCCACCACAGCTAGGCTGCGCAGGCAAGGAGCTACTCGCCAGGTGCAAAAGCATCGCCGCTGTGCGGTGCTCTCGCACCTATGGGGGGGGGGAGGTTTGGGATTGACATGCAGGGCGGGCTAGCCCTGTGCTGGGTGTCCCCCCCGCATGTCAAAGATTCTGATCGTAGATGTGCTAATTTTAGCACATCTATGATCAGCTCTGAATTAGGCCCACAGAGAGATTTATTCCAGAAGAACTTCTGACAGAGTTTTACCTCTTAGCCAGAGGTCAGCTCCTTCCCCCTCAGCTCTCTGGATAGTTCCACTTATACCACCAGAATAGCCTACAACATAATGACGCCAATGTTCTTACCTATTTGCTTGGCTCTAGCATACAATACTTCTTACTTAGCTTTTGTCTCTAAAGTTTTTCTGCAATTTTAGTATGAAAAGAAAGTGAAGAAGGCAGGCTACCTGTGACAGTCTATTGATGATTATACAAACTGGGAGTTTCTTACTTGTGTGCAGGCCTGGCGCTAGCCACTCAGCAAAGGGATGCAGAGCAGGTAGGCGCCAGGCTGGAGAGCTGCTCTCCCTGCTCTGCATCCCCACTGCTGCGCCGCCCGTCCCCTCTGCTGCTGCTGGCTGCTGTGCCTGTCACAGTTTGACAGGCAGCAGCGCCGGCAGCTTGAGTTGAAGCTCCACTTACCCCTCTGACAGCGTCATCCTCAGTGTCCGTCCAGGGTGAATAGGGGGTGGAGCTAAATGGTGAAGGGGCGGTGCTAAATGGGTCCAGGCTGCTACAGATCCTGCCTGCCAGACTACTGTAAAAGGTAAGTGAGTGTATATGTATGTTTGTGTGTATGTATGTGTGTGTGTGTGTGTGTGTGTGTGTGTGTGTGTGTGTGTGTGTGTTTATGTGTGTGTGTTTAGCTATTACGTGTATAAGTGGCACTTCTGCAGGCATTATGCATAAGTGCCGTTACTACTGGGGGCATTATACATAAGCGCACTACTACTGGGGTCATTATACATAAGTGCACTACTACTGGGGGCATTATACATAAGCACACTACCACTGGGGGCATTACATATAAGTACACTACTACTGGGGGCATTATACATAAGCAGAACTACTAGTGGGGGCATTATACTGTACATAAGCACTGCTACTACTGGGCGCATTATACATAAGTGCCACTACCACTGGGGGCATTATACATAAGCGCACAACTATTGGGGGCAGTATACATAAGTGGCGCTACTACTGGGGGCATTATACATAAGAGCACTACTACTGAGGGCATTATATATAAGCGCACTACTACTGGGGCATTATACATAAGCGCACTACTACTGGAGGCATTATACATAAGCGCAGCTACTACTGGGTCATTATACATAAGCACCGCTACTATTGGGGGCAGTATACATAAGATCACTACTACTGATGGCATTATACATAAGCAGCACTACTACTTGGGGCATTATACATAAGCGCCGCTACTACTGGGGCATTATACATAAGCGGCACTACTACTGGGGCATTATACATAAGCGCCGCTACTACTGGGGGCAGTATACATAAGAGCACTACTATTGGGGGCATTATACATAAGCGCACTACTACTGGAGGCATTATACATAAGCGCCGCTACTACTGGGGCATTATACATAAGCGGCACTACTACTGGGGGCATTATACATAAGCGCCGCTACTACTGGGGCATTATACATAAGCGGCACTACTATTGGGGGCAGTATACATAAGCGCCGCTACTACTGGGGCATTATACATAAGCGGCACTACTACTGGGGGCATTATACATAAGCGCCGCTACTACTGGGGCATTATACATAAGCGGCACTACTACTGGGGGCATTATACATAAGCGCCGCTACTACTGGGGGCAGTATACATAAGAGCACTACTATTGGGGGCATTATACATAAGCGCCGCTACTACTGGGGCATTATACATAAGTGGCACTACTACTGGGGGCATTATACATAAGCGCCGCTACTACTGGGGGCAGTATACATAAGAGCACTACTATTGGGGGCATTATAGATAAGCGCACTACTACTGGAGGCATTATACATAAGCGCCGCTACTACTGGGGCATTATACATAAGTGGCACTGCTACTGGGGGCAGTATACATAAGAGCACTACTACTGGGGGCAGTATACATAAGTGGCACTACTACTGGGGGCAGTATACATAAGAGCACTACTACTGGGGGCATTATACATAAGCGCCGCTACTACTGGGGCATTATACATAAGTGGCACTACTACTGGGGGCAGTATACATAAGAGCACTACTACTGGGGGCAGTATACATAAGCGCACTACTACTGGAGGCATTATACATAAGCGCCGCTACTACTGGGGCATTATACATAAGTGGCACTACTACTGGGGGCAGTATACATAAGCGCCGCTACTACTGGGGGCATTATACATAAGCACCGCTACTAGTGGGGGCATTATACATAAGCGCCGCTACTACTGGGGGCATTATACAAAAGCACGCTACTACTGGGGGCAATAGCTACTACTGGTGGCATTATACACAAGCGCACTACTACCGGGGGCAGTATACATAAGCGTACTACTATTGGGGGCATTATACATAAGCGCCGCTACTACTGGGGGCATTATACATAAGTGCACTACTACTGGGGGCATTATGCATATGCGGCGCTAGTACGTGTGGTGTAATGTAAATAAGATTGTGCTACTGTGTGGTATAATTTGAAATGGGAGCACTACTGTACAGCCACAACCCTTCTTTCTGAGACCACACCCATTTGGGCATCCCTTTGTAAAGTATGGGAGGGCACAAATTTATAGTTTGCAGGGGTTCGCCGAACACTCTAGCACCAACCCTGGTTGTGTGGATGATTTTAGAGCTTCACATACATTGTTATTTACCTCACAGCTCTGCTGCAAATGATATTATTGTACGAAGAGTGCAGTTTTCTGATGTTTACCAGTGTAAAAGAAATAAGTCAACTTGATTACAAAAAAAAAAGCAACATAGTAAAAAAGAAGAAAGGAGAACACAAAAATAAAATGTAATTGACTAGTAAATGTTACAGAAGAACATGGACACATCAATTAACCTGAAAGTGGAAAACCTTTTCAATAAAAATACATAACAGAACATTTAGCTTTTATGTAATCCTCATCCAAACGATAAGTTTTCACTTTATGGCGGGTAAATCACAATAAAGCCTAAGGATTTGTAATTCAGTTAAAATGAAGAATATCTAACAGAAAATCAAACTATCAATATAATATCAAAAGTTCTAAGCTAGCAGGTGTAGAAACATTTTAGCACCGCGTGGAACTAAGGGCTCCATTTAACAATGATCCCAAGTGTTGGTGGTATCATTGTGATACTTACAAATGGCTGCTGGTATTTACATCACTCATCTGTTCATTGAGGCCCAGCGATGTCGGAATCCTCCACAGTATCATCTTCTAAATTGCCAGCAATCTAACGTTGCTGTCAACAGATTGCTGACCAATGTGCATGTATGAAGGCCGTCTGCGCGTGGGCTTCAACCCAGTCATTGTGGAAATTGATAATCAGCCTCTAATCATGCTACTCAGGAAACCACTGCACACTGCTTCTGACAGAATTCAATGTTTCATACTTATATGGATGTGTACAGGCAAGGTTGGAAACTCCATGTTACTGATGGGGCCCGGGACTAACAAATTTGGAAGCCCCCCCACCCCCCCCCTTACCCATAGCTTCCCCTAAGCTTACCAGAGGGGTCCCGGGTGGCAGCAATGAGGATCACGGGGACAGGTCAGCTGCAAGCGGCAGGGCACACAGCCATGGGCATGCAGAGCTGCGGTTGTAATATTCTTTCTATTGAGCCGGCCATGAGCCAGTCGGAGCTCACGAACCGGCAGCCTGCCGGTCCGTGAGCTCCGATTGGCTCATGACCAGCTCAATAGAAAGAATACACACTGCTGCTCTGTGTGCCTCCGTGGCAGCGTGCCCTGCCGATGCGCAGGCAGCTGACCTGTCCCCACGATCCTCATTACTGCCACCCGGGCCCCTCTCAGTCAGGGCCCGGGACTGGAGTCCCCACTGTCCCCCCTTGACGGCGGGCCTGCTTGTACATTCCCTTCCTGATTCAGCTGCCTCCAATAGTGAGGACAACCTTGATGTGATGGAGAGTTGATATATAGTAGTGATGAGCGGGTTCGGTTCCTCGGAAACCGAACCCCCCCGAACTTCACCCATTTTACACGGGTCCGAGGCATACTCGGATTCCCCCGTATGGCTCGGTTAACCCGAGCGCGCCCGAATGTCATCATCCCGCTGTCGGATTCTCGCGAGATTCGGATTCTAAATAAGCAGCCGCGCGTCGCCGCCATTTTCACTTGTGCATTGGAAATGTTAGGGAGAGGACGTGGCTGGCGTCCTCTCCGTTTATTAATCTTGAATTCTTGATGCAAAAATATTTGTGCTTATTGCTTAATTGTGGGGACTGGGAAGCAGCTGTATTATATAGGAGGAGTACAGTGCAGAGTTTTGCTGACAGTGACCACCAGTATACGTTGTCTGCCTGAAAAACACTCCATATCTGTGCTTAGTGTGCTGCATATATCTGTGCTCACACTGCTTAATTGTGGGGACTGGGGAGCAGCTGTATTATATAGGAGGAGTACAGTGCAGAGTTTTGCAGACAGTGACCACCAGTATACGTTGTCTGCCTGAAAAACACTCCATATCTGTGCTTAGTACGCTGCATATATCTGTGCTCACACTGCTTAATTGTGGGGACTGGGGAGCAGCTGTATTATATAGGAGGAGTACAGTGCAGAGTTTTGCTGACAGTGACCACCAGTATACGTTGTCTGCCTGAAAAACACTCCATATCTGTGCTCAGTGTGCTGCATATATCTGTGCTCACACTGCTTTATTGTGGGGACTGGGGACCACCAGTATATTATATAGGAGGAGTACAGTGCAGAGTTTTGCTGACAGTGACCACCAGTATACGTTGTCTGCCTGAAAAACACTCCATATCTGTGCTCAGTGTGCTGCATATATCTGTGCTCACACTGCTTTATTGTGGGGACTGGGGACCACCAGTATATTATATAGGAGGAGTACAGTGCAGAGTTTTGCTGACAGTGACCACCAGTATACGTTGTCTGCCTGAAAAACACTCCATATCTGTGCTCAGTGTGCTGCATATATCTGTGCTCACACTGCTTTATTTTGGGGACTGGGGACCACCAGTATATTATATAGGAGGAGTACAGTGCAGAGTTTTGCTGACAGTGACCACCAGTATACGTTGTCTGCCTGAAAAACACTCCATATCTGTGCTCAGTGTGCTGCATATATCTGTGCTCACACTGCTTTATTGTGGGGACTGGGGACCAGCAGTATTATATAGGAGGAGTACAGTGCAGAGTTTTGCTGACAGTGACCACCAGTATATATAGCAGTACGGTACGGAAGGCCACTGCTCTACCTACCTCTGTGTCGTCAAGTATACTATCCATCTAGAATCTATACCTGTGGTGCATTTTAGTTTTGCAGTTTGCTGACAGTGACCACCAGTATATATAGCAGTACGGTACGGAAGGCCACTGCTCTACCTACCTCTGTGTCGTCAAGTATACTATCCATCTAGATTCTATACCTGTGGTGCATTTTAGTTTTGCAGTTTGCTGACAGTGACCACCAGTTTATATAGCAGTACGGTACGGAAGGCCACTGCTCTACCTACCTCTGTGTCGTCAAGTATACTATCCATCCATACCTGTGGTGCATTTCAGTTGTGCGCAGTATATATAGTAGTAGGCCATTGCTATTGATACTGGCATATAATTCCACACATTAAAAAATGGAGAACAAAAATGTGGAGGTTAAAATAAGGAAAGATCAATATCTACTTCCACCTCGTGCTGAAGCTGCTGCCACTAGTCATGGCTGAGACGATGAAATGCCATCAACGTCGTCTGCCAAGGCTGATGCCCAATGTCAAAGTAGAGAGCATGTAAAATCCAAAAAACAAAAGTTCAGTAAAATGACCCAAAAATCTAAATTGAAAGCGTCTGATGAGAAGCGTAAACTTGCCAATATGCCATTTACGACACGGAGTGGCAAGGAACGGCTGAGGCCCTGGCCTATGTTCATGGCTAGTGGTTCAGATTCACATGAGGATGGAAGCACTCATCCTCTCACTAGAAAAATGAAAAGACTTAAGCTGGCAAAAGCACAGCAAAGAACTGTGCATTCTTCTAAATCACAAATCCCCAAGGAGAGTACAATTGTGTGGGTTGCGATGCCTGACCTTCCAAACACTGGACGGGAAGAGTTTGCACCTTCCACCATTTGCACGCCCCCTGCAAGTGCTGGAAGGAGCACCCGCAGTCCAGTTCCTGATAGTCAAATTGAAGATGTCACTGTTGAAGTACACCAGGATGAGGATATGGGTGTTGCTGGTGCTGGGGAGGAAATTGACAAGGAGGATTCTGATGGTGAGGTGGTTTGTTTAAGTCAGGCACCCGGGGAGACACCTGTTGTCCATGGGACGAATATGGCCATTGACATGCCTGGTCAAAATACAAAAAAAATCACCTCTTCGGTGTGGAATTATTTCAACACAAATGCGGACAACAGGTGTCAAGTCGTGTGTTGCCTTTGTCAAGCTGTAAAAAGTAGGGGTAAGGACGTTAACCACCTAGGAACATCCTCCCTTATACATCACCTGGTCCGCATTCATCAGAAGTCAGTGACAAGTTCAAAAACTTTGGATGACAGCGGAAGCAGTCCACTGACCACTAAATCCCTTCCTCTTGTAACCAAGCTCCTGCAAACCACACCACTAACTCGCTCAGTGTCAATTTCCACCTTACACAGGAAAGCCAATAGTCCTGCAGGCCATGTCACTGGCAAGTCTGACGAGTCCTCTCCTGCCTGGGATTCCTCCGATGCATCCTTGAGTGTAACGCCTACTGCTGCTGGCGCTGCTGTTGTTGCTGCTGGGAGTCAATCGGCATCCCAGAGGGGAAGTCGGAAGACCACTTGTACTACTTCCAATAAGCAATTGACTGTCCAACAGTCCTTTGCGAGAAAGAAGAAATATCACAGCAGTCATCCTGCTGCAAAGCGGATAACTCAGGTCTTGTCAGCCTGGGTGGTGAGAAACGTGGTTCCGGTATCCACCGTTAATTCTCAGGCAACTAGAGACTTGTTTGAGGTACTGTGTCCCCGGTACCAAATACCATCTAGGTTCCATTTCTCTAGGCAGGTGATACCAAAAATGTACACAGACCTCAGAAAAAGAGTCACCAGTGTCCTAAAAAATGCAGTTGTACCCAATGTCCACTTAACCACGGACATGTGGACAAGTGGAGCAGGGCAGACTCAGGACTATATGACTGTGACAGCCCACTGGGTAGATGTATTGCTTCCCGCAGCAAGAACAGCAGTGGTGGCACCAGTAGCAGCATCTCGCAAACGCCAACTCGTTCCTAGGCAGGCTACGCTTTGTATCACCGCTTTCCATAAGAGGCACACAGCTGACAACCTCTTACGGAAACTGAGGAACATCATCGCAAAATGGCTTACCCCAATTGGACTCTCCTGGGCATTTGTGACATCGGACAACGCCAGCAATATTGTGCGTGCATTACATCTGGGCAAATTCCAGCACGTCCCATGTTTTGCACATACATTGAATTTGGTGGTGCAGAATTATTTAAAAAAAATGAAAGGGGCGTGCAAGAGATGCTGTCGGTGGCCAGAAGAATTGCGGGCCACTTTCGGCATTCAGCCACCGCGTGCCGAAGACTGGAGCACCAGCAAACAGTCCTGAACCTGCCCTGCCATCATCTGAACCAAGAGGTGGTAACGAGGTGGAATTCAACCCTCTATATGCTTCAGAGGATGGAGGAGTAGCAAAAGGCCATTCAAGCCTATATATCTGCCCACGATATAGGCAAAGGAGGGGGAATGCACCTGACTCAATCGCAGTGGAGAATGATTTCAACGTTGTGCAAGGTTCTGCAACCCTTTGAACTTGCCACACGTGAAGTCAGTTCAGACACTGCCAGCCTGAGTCAGGTCATTCCCCTCATCAGGCTTTTACAGAAGAAGCTGGAGACATTGAAGGAGGAGCTAAAACAGAGCGATTCCGCTAGGCATGTGGGACTTGTGGATGGAGCCCTTAATTCGCTTAACCAGGATTCACGGATGGTCAATCTGTTGAAATCAGAGCACTACATTTTGGCCACCGTGCTCGATCCTAGGTTTAAAACCTACGTTGTATCTCTCTTTCCGGCAGACACAAGTCTGCAGAGGTTCAAAGACCTGCTGGTGAGAAAATTGTCAAGTCAAGCGGAACGTGACCCGTCAACAGCTCCTCCTTCACATCCTCCCGCAACTTGGGGTGCGAGGAAAAGGCTAAGAATTCCGAGCCCACCCGCTGGCGGTGATGCAGGGCAGTCTGGAGCGAGTGCTGACATCTGGTCCGGACTGAAGGACCTGCCAACGATTACTGACATGTCGTCTACTGTCACTGCATATGATTCTGTCACCATTGAAAGAATGGTGGAGGATTATATGAGTGACCGCCTCCAAGTAGGCACGTCAGACAGTCCGTACGTATACTGGCAAGAAAAAGAGGCAATTTGGAGGCTCTTGCACAAACTGGCTTTATTCTACCTAAGTTGCCCTCCCTCCAGTGTGTACTCCGAAAGAGTGTTTAGTGCAGCCGCTCACCTTGTCAGCAATCGGCGTACGAGGTTACTTCCAGAAAATGTGGAGAAGATGATGTTCATCAAAATGAATTATAATCAATTCCTCCGTGGAGACATTCACCAGCAATTGCCTCCACAAAGTACACAGGGACCTGAGATGGTGGATTCCAGTGGGGACGAATTAATAATCTGTGAGGAGGGGGATGTACACAGTGAAAGGGGTGAGGAATCGGAGGATGAGGAGGAGGTGGACATCTTACCTCTGTAGAGCCAGTTTGTGCAAGGAGAGATTGATTGCATCTTTTTTGGTGGGGGCACAAACCAACCAGTCATTTCAGTCATAGTCGTGTGGCAGACCCTGTCGCTGAAATTATGGGTTCGTTAAAGTGTGCATGTCCTGTTTATACAACATAAGGGTGGGTGGGAGGGCCCAAGGACAATTCCATCTTGCACCTCTTTTTTCTTTCATTTTTCTTTGCATCATGTGCTATTTGGGGACAATTTTTTTGACGTGCCATCCTGCCTGACACTGCAGTGCCACTCCTAGATGGGCCAGGTGTTTGTGTCGGCCACTTGTGTCGCTTAGCTTAGTCACACAACGACCTTGGTGCGCCTCTTTTTTTCTTTGCATCATGTGCTGTTTGGGGACAATTTTTTTGAAGTGCCATCCTGTCTGACACTGCAGTGCCACTCCTAGATGGGTCAGGTGTTTGTGTCGGCCACTTGTGTCGCTTAGCTTAGTCACACAGCGACCTTGGTGCGCCTCTTTTTTTCTTTGCATCATGTGCTGTTTGGGGACAATTTTTTTGAAGTGCTATCCTGCCTGACACTGCAGTGCCACTCCTAGATGGGCCAGGTGTTTGTGTCGGCCACTTGTGTCGCTTAGCTTAGCCATCCAGCGACTTTGGTGCAAATTTTAGAACTAAAAATAATATTGTGAGGTTTGAGGTGTTCAGAATAGACTGAAAATGAGTGGAAATTATGGTTATTGAGGTTAATAATACTATGGTATCAAAATGACCCCCAAATTCTATGATTTAAGCTGTTTTTGAGGGTTTTTTGTAAAAAAACACCCGAATCCAAAACACACCCGAATCCGACAAAAAATTTTCAGGGAGGTTTTGCCAAAACGCGTCCGAATCCAAAACACGGCCGCGGAACCGAATCCAAAACCAAAACACAAAACTCGAAAAATGTCCGGTGCACATCACTAATATATAGTACTTTACGTGGTTAGATGAGCTCTGTGAGGCCACCCTTAATGATGACCTCTGCCTTTGGTTATCTAAAGCTTTCATCCTCTCAGGAGCTGTTCCAGGAACTCCATCCATTCTATGCTCTGCATGTTCTTTCGAGAGGTTAACGCTATGTCATTCACAATGTTCTCTACAATTTCTATGCTTCTCATGAGGAAGAGGGGCACCTGGTTTGCAAAGCTGCCAAAAGCAGAGCTGAGGATGGATGCTCTGTTATTGACCACCATGTCTGATGACATTCATTATGCTCTGGCAATTTGTGGTTTATCCCCATCATGCTAGGTAACCCCTGACCCTGTATGAGGGGTTGGGTTCGTTTTACCTGCAGTCGAGATGCCAGCAATCAGATTATCAACTGCAGCATCCCGATAGTGTGAATCCTGACAGGGGGAAGGTAAGTATAATTACCTACCCCCAATGGCCCCTGACCCTAACAGTCCCTTCCTGCAGCCTAAACCTAACCCTCCTCCCCTGCAGCCTAACACTTACCCTTCCCAGTGGTGCCTAATCCTAACCCCCTCTTCCCGCAGTCTAAACCTAGACTGCATAAGAGGCACTTTTCTGTGCATGGAGTACTGCAACAATTGTTTACAGATAATACCATGCAAAAATTTACAGCTCAGAGAGACATTCAACACAAGACCTGCACCCCTAGAAAACTGCTGACAAATAGACTTGAAGAAATGGCAGTTCACTCTGCCAATCATTTGCTAGAGAAATGTTCATGGGATGGATCAGGTGTGTAATCCCGGAACTTTTGAAAGGAGGAACACTCCTAGGGAGGGATTTCTCTCTCCTACATAGCATGTTCTATCCAGATGCAACCAAAATGTAATATAGCATAGGGCCAAATGAAGCCTTGGGGAGGGGCTCTGGCTGGTGGGCCCCTGACAGAGGGGGGGGGGCTGGGGTACAGTATCCCCATACCCCCACAACCCCTTTGTCTAACTATGATATAACATCCAAGTGCAAACTACAACCATTGTGCAACAAAACATGGAGAACATGGTACTCTGACACCATTCCAGACAACAGCTTAAGGAAAGCTATGACAGATCTTCATACCACTTGACCCATCTACACCCAGGCAAACTGTATGCATCCAAGGATTTAGGGATTTGATAAATTATGCACAGTGCAAGGGCTTGATAACACACCTAACAGCTATGTTGTGGAAGCTGATGGCGCTTTGTATGATCCATCAGACTCTATTAATGATACACCTTTGCAAGTTCCAGACACATCCATGACTATGCCCAGCACAGACAAGTCATAAGATGGGTCTGTCCTCCTTACCCCCTTTTTAATCATCAGATCTAGCGGGGCCTGCAAGCACCAATCCCAAGTTTCAGGTTTTTGTCTCTTAGTCGTTCCCCATCTTGTTTGCATATGATTTTGTATGCACACTATTTCCTTATTCACCATTGTTACACAATTATGCACCAACACACCTGTTCATGGTTCCTGTTTTAGGGGGGATGTACAGTAGATGTTGCACTTCCTGGTTGGCGGAAGTTACCAGTTCGCCAGTCAGCCTCTGCCAACGAAAGCCCCCTAGTAGCCATGGTGTGTTAGTTGTTTGCAAGATAGTTTGAATTAATGACATGATTAACTGCAAAACTGCCCCTTTCCGTCTCCATGCTCCAACCTTCCACAGATCATCTTGGCCACAGCTCCCCTAGTGTCAAGTAATGTGTTATGCGTGTACTGATATAACATTTCAGCTTATTACATTGCATAAACTATAGCAGTTAAAATGTGATTTAAAAAAAACATCTTGGGATATACTGTCCAGGCTCGGATTGGCCCACAGAGGTACAGGGGAAACCACCGGTAGGCCCCACTGCCTGGGGGGCCCTCCTCCTCTAGGGATCAGGTTCTAGACTACACTTTATATTTTATACATATGTTACCTTATACTGCACAGGATTATGATATATTCACTACAGTACATTGCTGTCATTAATCTGACACATTATCATGCATGCACTAGCATTAATTACTATATAAATTATGAAGGAGTCCAGACCAGGTACTCTATAATGGTTAGCTAAACCTCTGCTGTGGCTGGCCACACACCCTTTGGAGGCTGGCCACACCTCTAATCATGGGCCCCTACCACTGCATACCCCCGGTGGGCCCTTCATGCTCCAGTCCGACACTGATACTGTCTCACTGGGACTTTATGCTGGGTACCTATATCTCCAGGGAATTCAGAAAAGGTTTGTTGACCTCCAGTACAAGACAACATTTTTGTATCAGGATTTTTTTTATAGTTCTAATTTTATTTCAAGAATAAAGTTTGAGTGGTTTAAGAGTCAATACAGTACACACAAAAAGGTCTATTTGTCAACTGTCAAAGTGACCGATGGCGTAATATGGTACAGAGCACAATATGACATCACTTGATGGTTAGTTTCATTATTGCTGAACCTGCACATTTACAGTGTACTATAACTTCACAAGGTGCTTCAGACATTCTGTAGTATAGTCTGTCATGTGCATCTATATTTCCTCTAGCACCTCATCTCTGTTGAAATAAGCCACGTGTAGATGTCACACATAGTGGATTTATTTACAGGCATTATTGGATGCTTTATTTGATAAACCTTGAAAATAGTGCTTGGCTTTGTCAAATACTGTAACTCTCGTATTTGCAACCAATTCCGTAGATAGCTGAAGGAACAACCTGTAAGTAATTTCACATAGCAAAATTTCAGCAACCAGCGTCAACAATACATCGAGTTTTGACAAATTTTGAGTTGCTACAAATTACAGTGATTCAGGGCCAGGAAGTCAGCTTGCTAAGGTTGTATTGAAACACATTCATAATTTAAAAAAAATAAAAATGTCTTAAAATGTTAGGTTTAATAACAAATTCCTAGTTTAATAAAAGTAGAAGTAAAGTAAAAATATACTGTATACATTAAAATAAATTATTTTTCTATCATTAAATGGTCTTTAATTCATTATATTTTTGTTTGTTTGAACCAGCACCAATATATTTCGAAAGAGATTTTTTAACTTTTTGTAATAAGTTATTAGACATACAACCACAGGAGCCACAGGAAATGTGCCTCGCTCTACTACCGCTGTGCTTGGCATAGGTTGCTATTTTAAATTGTGGTCCATGTAGATGGTGAATGATGAAACAGTTTACAATTAAAAAAAAAAACATTAAAAAAAAAACTTGTGTCAACCATGATTGTATCAACCATTGTCATGTTGACCTTTTGAACCTGTGGACCTTGAACATTGTCTACATTTACCAGGTGACATTTTGACCCAGTTGACCTCTTGAACCTGTCGACCCTTTGCATGTCGATCATTTGGGGTCGACCTATTGACTTTTGACTGGATTGATTGGATATTGGGGGTCATTCTGAGTTGATCGTTCGCTGCCAAGTTTCGCAGCACAGCGATCAGGTAAAAAATTGGCAAAATGGCGCATGCGTATGCGTTGCAATGCACACGCACGTCGTAAGGGCACAAAGAGCATTGTTGTTTTGCATTGCTTCTAGCAACAATTCCATTCGCACAGCTGATCGCAAGGAGATTGACAGGAAGTGGGAGTTTATGGGTGTCAACTGACCGTTTTCTGGGAGTGTTTGTAAAAATGCAGGCGTGTCCAGGCGTTTGCAGGGCGGTTATCTGATGTCAATTCCGGGTCGTTTGTCACAGCAATCATCGCACAGAATAGGTAACTACAGGGCTGGTCTTGTTTTGCACAAAATGTTTTTGTACCTCTCATCTACACAGGCGTTCGCACTCTTGCAAAACGAAAATACACTCCCCTTTGGGTGGCAACTATGCGTTTGCACGGCTGCTAAAAGTAGCTAGCGAGCGATCAACTCGGAATGAGGCCCATTGCATGTTATTGCCCTTATTCTCTAGTAGTTTATTTTGTGCTGTCTTTCTTTACTCTCACTTTTATTATTTCTGCTCTTCATTTCTCTTGCTGTATGTCTTCTTTCCTTTTTCCTCTTTTCTTTCCTTCCTTTATTCCTACCTGTTGCTGCATTGCTATGTCCTGTACTTGGTTTGCTGAAGTATTAACAGCCAGGTACCTGGCTGACCTGAGGGCACCCCTAGTTAATGCTGCCAAGACCCGTATCCGCCATATAAGAGTAGCTCATTGTCATGGGTATCATGCTTTAGGGTCAGATCAGACATGGCTCTGTCTACCAGTGGCCGGTCCCATAGTGGCAGGCATTCCTCCATTGTGCCAGTGTCCCAGGTGCATTTCTGTGGCTTCTAGCTGGGGGCCATTCGGTGCAGGGTGGGGTGAATGACAGAGCAGTCACTGTAGTCACAGTTAGTGGCCATGTCAGGGCTAAAGGGGATTTCCTTATGCACTGAGGGCCTCAATCCCTGGTATCTCTCTTGACCACTCATCTCAGCAGCAGGGATTTGGGGGCAGGGCTGGCATCAGCATTGACTCTGGCTCCGCTGGCTGTGCATACTTTTACATGGCCTTGTGACAACTTTAACTGTGCAATTAGTGCAGGCACTTCCCCCAACACTGGTTACTGCTGTCATCAAATAAATCTTTGGGTTTGGCAAATTATGGGTCCCCTGTCATTTCAATTGGGGCAGAGCGCATGCGTCCTCAAATGCTCCTTCTCTTTGATTGTGTCCATCAAATGCTCCTTCTCCTTGATTGTGTCTTGCAGGTTGAAGAACATGGAGGTGGATGATGAAGGTGTGGAAGCAATGTCAGTCAGATAATTTCTAGGTTCCTCTGTTGAGTCTAGTACTGACCTGGACTGGGGAGTTAGTATGTCATCTTCAAGTAGTTCTGCTTGTGCAGCAGAATCTGCATCAGGTGCTTCCAGAGGTTCTCTGGTGTGAGGACGGTCAGGTAGGCGTTTTCTGCGGGCTGGTCATCTGAGTTGGGTACAGCCATTCCCGTACGCTGAACATGAATTCAAAATCAAATCCTGTGTTGGTACTTTCTATTTAAACTGTTCTCATCCACCTGTCCATAATCAGTACAAGTAGTCTTCTGGGTTAGATGGATGTTGAATCTGCATTTTGGTTGTTGCCCCTGCATCCTAATGCTTTTTGTTGTATGGCTTTTCAGCTGGATGATGGTCTTTATGATGATTAGTGTCTGCCGATGGGTTTCTATATGTCCTGTGCTTATTTTAAGAGATTCAGCAACTTTTTGCAAATGTGCTTTTCTATCGCTATGAAGGAACTAGTTGTTGCACAAGATGATTTCCTGCTAGTGAATCCTCCTGGTTCACCTCGTGGCACTCTTTAATGTTCAGGTGTTATTCTCAGGGTTTGGTGTCCCCACTGCCTGTGATAAGATGGAAGGTCTTGTCTTTGATAAAGATATTAATAAAGTGACTATGCTTTATTACACTATCATGTTTGCTTTGGCATCTAGGAAAGTTGCAACTTTGCAACAGGAGCAATCTTTGCTGGGTCTTTTCAATTTTGCATGCAGGGTGATACCCATGGATAGGAAGTTGGAACAGGTGACGGCTGGGATTCATTGCCACACCATTTTATCAGACTTCCTAGTTAGATCCATTGTACTCTCATATTGAATTCAAATTTGTGTCCGTCCATCTGAATCTAACCTCCATCTTCAATCATCATTTCTATCTTCAACTGTATACAGACATGTCTGTCCCTTCTGGCTTTGTGGCCTATTGAGAGGGAAACCTGCGAGGCCCCATGACCTGAGCAGTGGGTCAGTGAGGGTTTGCTTCTTCTGGACCTGTTTTCTAGTATGGTAGCCCTTGAATTGTGGAGAACAGGAGTGTTATTAATTTCTTGGTGTGACAAGCTTGGTGTGGTTCCCATGTTTAACAGACCATGTGAATTTGCATTACCGGCCATTCACTTGATAGCTCAGATTGTTTTGAAATGCCTTATTGTATGTCAACTTCCTTTCTTGGTCTAGGTTTTGGGAAAAGGCACTGAATGTGAAGAGGATTGGTGAGTTGTGCCCTTCTTACTGTATGTCTGGCAGGTCATCAGACTGACATGGAGGACCTAGTCCATTAGTCGCTTGATCACTTAACTTATCAAGCCTATTGATTGGCCTGGAAGGAATGGAAGCAGTTCATTAACCATGATGGGAATGAAAGTAAGAGCAGCCATGTTTTGATTATCTTTTTTTGTTTGGAAACATTATAGGGGGGAGAAGCCCAGGTCTGTTGTTATCAAGGTGTTAATGGATATCTCATACTTTCTGTGTTTGAGAGGTGAGGAGGAAGTTATCCAAGTACCTTCTTACGCAGGCTTTAAAAGGTTGATCCATCTCTTACTGATTCCAGGTGCCCCATTAATGCACTTGCTTCCCCATTTCCTCGATGTTGTTTCATCAGTGATTGCATCTCCTTATGAGATGATAGTTTTCCATCTCTCTTTTGCCACTGTCTTTCACGGCACCTTTTTTGAATGTGAGAACTTGTGGCTCCTATGAAGATGGCTGTTTCATCTTTTCTTGCATTGCATTTTCTTACATTGCATTAACCAAACTCATTGCATTGGGTTTGTTTAATGCATCAAAATGTTTCTCCAGTCACCAGCTACTGTATCAGTTTGGGTGTGTTTTAAAGCATATTGGAATGCACTTAATCCGCGTTGGTGCAGCTACATTGGCTGTGTCATCTGGTATGACATTTTGGAGATTCGTGCACTTGGGTGATGGTAATCTAATGCATTCAAATGGAACATTAGATTTAATTAGTTTAGCTGGGTCCTAACTTGATGGCTAGCCTCTTTTCATCTTTAGTAGAGGTCCATGAGAAAGGTTGTTTATCCCTACTGGTTTTACTTAACTTATAGATTCATGTCTCACCGGTAGGTTTTTTTATGTTTGCTTCAGGTCAAATTATTACACTACCCCTCCCCTCCCTTTTAATTTCTGTTCACTTTGGTTTAGTGTTTGAGTTGTTTACATTTTGATTAGTTCTGATTTCTAGTTATTAGTTTTGTGTCTCTATTTTTTACAGGTTGTTGCATTGATAGTATTTTCATTTGGGTACTTGGCCAATTTACATGGGTGGCTCACTATCCCACTGTGGTTGCTTTTGAACAGTTTACTAAGTTGTATTTCTTTTATTGGATATGCATTGGATTGATCTGTAGCTTCTTTTGGTTTTACATTTTTACTCATCCATTGAGGTGGTAATGACCTCACGTCCCATACATCCTTGGATTTGAAAATTCTATTGGAAAGGATTTGGCAAACTTGGTGGGGAGGTGGCCACTTTGTTGGTATTTTTGGTCCAGCACTTTTCCCCAGCAAGAGTGGCATCTTGATGGTAGCAACAGGTCCATTGACTTAGCGAGGCAGAGAGTGAATGTAGTGGTGGGTTGCACAGGTGTGAGTTTTGGAGATGTGGCGGTAAGTCATCCTTTGATCAGGTTTAGAGATGTGCATCTTTAGAGGATTGGTGTCAGGCACCTTAATGATGACCGGATGTTGATATTTGTCTTGGATTTGGTTTGCGGGGTTATATTTGAGTAGGGTGGTTGTAAGGTGGTGGCTGTGGTTCCTTAAGAGAGCCTTAGTTGGCAGAAAAGAATGGTAATTGTTGCACTTATTGATTTGTGCCCTGAGGTACTCTCCCCACCAATGCATGAGTTAGGCTCATATCACCCAACTGTACTCAGCAGGACAGCCGGTCCAAGTTCGCTTTTTGTGCCATTAGGAGGTGAGTTTGGATACCTTAATTGTAGCTGAGTGTTAACCCCCTTCTGAATTTCAATTTGCTAAATGGACTTGCAGTTGGCTTCCATCTGGATTTTAGGGGTCTGTTTACTAAGCTTTGGATGGAGCTAAAGTGGACAGAGATAAGTTACCAGCCAATCAGCTCCTTACTGCCATGTTCAAGGCTGGGTTTGAAAAATGACAATTAGGAGCTGGTAGGCTGGTACTTTATCTCCATCCACTTTATCTCCATCTAAGGCTTATTAATTAAACCCCTTAGTTTTGATGTTGTGGGATGGCAGTTGGCCCCATGTTATAGGTTACAGTTAGTGATATGTTACGCTACATTGGGACAATTTTTCTTTACCAAACTTAATGAAGTAAAATCAATCTCGGCTGAAATCGGGCATTTAAAATTACAACTGTAATTTACTGAACTACCGTGTTTGTTCAATTTGAGAATTGTGACGTTGATGTCATTAATACAGCGGGGCAGTGTTTTATGTGGGAATTTTGTAAAACACTGCCGATTATGACACAATGAAGCCCAGCCAGATCATTGAGATCCGTGATTGGCTTCATTGTGTAAAGTGTGTGAAAGAGTTCCAAATCTGAAAATAAATCTGCATGGGGTCCCTTCTCCTGAATATAACCAGCCCCAGGCTCTTTGAGCTGGTACTATTTTTTTTTCCCAATAAGTGTTTATTGATTAAAGGTAATAACAGGTTATTGCAAGTTAACGGAGACAGCAGTTACAGGTCAAATATCAATATGTCAATTTTGGTACAAGCAATGACTAATTGCAAACTTATCATGGCCTACTGTTGGGAGGATTCCCTGGCCAAGGCCTTATCTTGAATTCACGGTCGCTTCCGGCCTTTCTAGGTGCTGGCTGTCTCAAAAAACATTTCTACATTTAAGAACAGTAAACAGTACAGTTGAGTATAGGGTGGAAAGAGAGAGAAAGAAAAAAGGAGAATTGAGGGGGGGGGGGGTTATAGGGTCTGAGAAGGGGGGGTAAGGGAGGGGGGTAAGGTCATAACGTATCCTCCATGTCTAGTCCGGTCGGGGGTCCGCAATATGAGCTTCTAGCTTAGTCGTTCCCAAGAGGAATGCAGAAGAGCCCAGGTAGGGGGTGAAGGCAACTGATCTAGGTCACTATGTCAATGTCGAGTATGTTTGTGAGGCCTTAAATTCCAGCCAAGGGGACCAAGTTGTCGTAAACCTTTGATTCGTCTCTGGTGTCACCCGCAGTTCCTCCATAATCATATACCAATCTACCCTGGCGACCCACTCTCTCACGGTAGGAGGTTTAATAGATCGCCAGTGAACCGGGATGACCGCTTTGGCTGCGCTATTGAGAAACTTTAATAGAGATTTTTTATATGTTGACAGGGGCCATGAAGTACAGTTGAGGAGCCAGAAAGTAGGCTCCGAGGGGACCCCTGGGTCCACCAACACTTTTGAAATTGCTATAACTTTGTCCCAGAAGGGACGAAGGACGGGGCAGCTCCACCAGATATGCATCGGGGAGCCCGGTTGGCTATTACATCTCCAGCATGTGTCTGGTACATTGGGAAACATTTTAGCTAATGTTTGGGGACACCTGTACCAGCGAGATAAGACTTTAAAATGTGTCTCGAGGACCGAATAACTAGAGGAGCTGGCAAAGGTGGCCTGGAAGCTCCTCTCCCAGTCCTCCTCTGACAAGTCTACCTGCACATCATGGCCCCAATCTCTAGCGTATTTGGGTAGATCTGGGAATTTATTCTCAATCAGTAGTCTATAACATCTTGAGAGGAAGCGTGTTGGGCGAGAAGGTTCCAGGCAGAGGCTCTCAAAAGCTGTTAGTGATCTGCTCAGGTTCGGGCGTATAGTACTCCCCGTAGCAAAATGTTTTAGTTGAAGGTATCTCCAGATCTCTGAAGGTGAAAGGTTCCACTTAGATTGCATTAAGGGGAAAGAGATTATCTCTCCACGTTCCACCAGCCCACCAACACGTGTCACCCCCACCCTTTTCCAAGAGTCGAATCCCCGGCCTGAGGCTGCCGGTGGGAAATCTGGTTATTGAACAGTGGGGTCAATGGGGAGTATTTAGAAGAGATATGTGGTAATGACCTAAGTCTACCCCAGCGTGTAAGTGTAGGGCCAATAGTAGGATGGTCTATATGTGGTAGCCTTGAGCGCCAGGGGTAGTATGCAATAGGGGCAGGCATCGCTGTTCCTTCAATATGAACCCACTGTTTTATGTCGTGTGGGCGCGACCATTCCATAATTCTGTGGAGGATAACAGCCTCATAGTACAGCGTAAAGTTCGGTAGCTGGAGACCACCCTTGTGTTTAGGGCGAAAAAGAATGTCGTGTTGGAAACAAGGCCGTTTATCTCCCCAGACAAAGTCCCTCACCAGATTGTGCAGGTCTCTGAACCACGCTTTGGGAATGGATATCGGGAGCGCCTGGAGGAGATAAAGGACTCTCGGCAGAACATTCATTTTAATGACACTAAGCCTCCCCAGCCAGGACAGCCTCCTGCCACCCCAGTCCCGAAACTCAGAACGGAGTGAGGTCAATAATTTTTTGAAGTTTTCGTCAAAAAGACGAGATATGTCTTTATGGAGCGTGATCCCCAGGTATTTGAAGTTAGAGGAATGCCAGTGGAAGGGGAAAGATTGTTTGAGGTTATCAAGGGCTTGGGAGGGCATTGACACGTTCACTGCCACTGACTTAGAAAGGTTAATCTTGAAGTTTGACATAGAGCCATATCTATCAAGTTCGGCCATCAGGTTGAGGACAGACACCACCGGGTTCGACAAGATAGCTAACAGGTCATCTGCGAACAGTGCAAGTTTGAATTCTCTACCCCCCGCCATGAGTCCCGTGATGCTCGGATTTAATCTAATGGCTCCCGCCAAGGCCTCCATACAGAGGACAAAAATTAGGGGTGAGAGGGGGCATCCTTGTCTAGTACCATTCCGTATCGGAACTGGGCGGGACAAGTCTCCATTAATTTTGATCCTTGCAGAGGGGGAGTTATAAAGTGCTAAAATGCGGCCCAAACTGACCGGTCCAAGCCCCAGGTGACGCAGGACTCCCTCCATAAATATCCAGTCAACCCTATCGAAAGCCTTCTCAGCGTCGGTGGAGAGCACCACCATCGGTTCATGTTTGCTCGAGGCCAAGTGCATCAAATCAATGATCTTTGTGGTGTTATCGCGCGCTTCTCTTCCGGGTATGAAACCCACCTGATCCGAATGCACAATGTTGGGAAGTAGCCGCTTCAGTCTGTTTGCTATAAGTTTAGCAAACAGCTTGACGTCTGTGTTGAGGAGGGATATAGGTCGGTAGCTAGCGCATTGGGCCGCGTCCTTCCCCTCCTTTGGTATAACCGTAATGAAAGCCTCTAAGGATTGAGGGGAGAAACCACGGTCATCAGAGATCTCATTGAATGCCAGCAGCATTTTGGGCAGGAGGGTAGTCTTAAAAAGCTTATAGTAAGAAACTGTGTAGCCATCCGGGCCTGGGCTCTTCCCAGAGGGAGCTTCCTTAAGGGCTTGTTCCAATTCTGGGAGGGAAAAGGGGGAGTCTAGGCAAGCACTCTCATCCACCGATATTCTAGGGAGTCCCGCGTCATCAAGGTATCCCTCCACCAAGTCTCGAGTTGTCGACAGGAATGTCGGGGTTCTAGGCGTCTGAAGATTGTATAGTTTGGTGTAGTAAGCGTGGAAGGTTTCAGCGATGTCTTTTGTAAGGGTGCGGCGGGTCCCCGCCGCATCCTGTATCGACTGTATAAATAACGTGGCCCTCTGCGCGCGGAGTGCCCTAGCCAATAGTTTCCCTGGTCTGTTGCCCCATTGGTAAAAGCGGTTTCTGCAGAGCCTATAATCCCTCTTAATTTATTTATTTATTAACAGTTTCTTATATAGCGCAGCAAATTCCGTTGCGCTTTACAATTTGAAATAACAATAACAAACTGGGTGATAACAGTCATAGAGGTAGGAAGGCCCTGCTCGCAAGCTTACAATCTATAGGGATGTCTGCAAACAACAATGTGTTGAGGGCAGATCTCGTCTCAGTCATGTCGGTCAGCACCGACGGGGAAGGGTTCGCTTTGTGTGTTGTCTCTAAGTCCTTAAGCCGCTGGAGCAGAGCGGTCTTTTCCCAGAGTCTCTCTTTTTTCAGTTGGGAGCCTAGCTGTATAAGTTTTCCCCTCAGAACACACTTGTGGGCCTCCCACACCGTGACCCGGGAGACATCTGGTGTCTCATTAGTTAGGAAATAATTCTCCAGAGTCTCAAGCAGCTGGGGTTGGAACCTCGTATCCTTTAGAAGTTGTTCATTCAACCGCCAGGTACATTGCTTGGAGTGTGGATGGGATGTCCCCAGGGTCATGCAGACAGGAGCGTGGTCCGACCAAGTAATTAGTCCAATAGCTGTTTCCCTAACTAGATGTAGGAATCTATGGGGCAAGAGGAGGTAGTCCAGTCTAGAGTAAGTGTCGTGGGGTCTGGAATAAAACGTATAATCCCTGTCCCCGGGGTGTTGGAGCCGCCAGGCGTCAATCAGCTGGTGGTCGTGGAGAGACCGTCGCACTCTACGGTGCGATGCTAAGGAGGGTCTCGCCGGCGTTCCGGAGATGTCCACCTCTGGTTGGAGGGTCCAATTAAGATCGCCTCCAATAACTGGAATACCCACTACCAAGGGAGCAATGCGATTGAGAGCCTTCGCCAAGAAACTGGGTTGCGATTGGTTGGGAGCATAGAGATTAATAAATGTGTACAGCTGGTCAAACAGTGTACATTTCACTAAGAGTATCCTGCCCTCCCCCAAGGATTCAGACGTGATTTCCCGAAAGGGCAGACGTTTAGATAGCAAAATAGCCACTCCCAGAGATTTACTTTTGCTGTTATTATTGTAAAAGGAATGTGGGTAGTTACGATCCTTGAGGCCCGGGGCCATCCCCACTTTGAAGTGGGTTTCCTGTAGGAAGGCCACATCAGCTCTGGATGCAAAGAGATCCCTAAGCAACCTTGAGCGTTTCTCTGGGACATTGAGGCCCTTCACATTGAGGGAAACCAGTTTTATATTTGTCACTTTAGGGTCCACCGCCATCATCCAGGGACAAATAGGGAATGCTTAATCCGACCAGAAAGACAGGGCAATTCGCATCAGCAATGAGTCGCACAGTGGGGGGGGGGGGGAAGGGAGAAGAGGAAGAGGTGGAAACAGAAGCAAAGAAAACATAAAAGAGGTAAGCCAATAGACCTAACATATTCAAATATCAGCAGAAGAAACAGACTGAATGGGTGAAAACTCTACCGCCTCCCGGGAGCTCGGACGCGCTAATCGCGTCGGAGACCAAGAATACTCGGGCGGTGTAGGGGCGAACTGGGGGGTCAGTGCCAGTCCCAACCCCAACAGGAAATATAACATCACAATCAGTAATATTTCTTAACAATTTGATCACACAACTAAGAAAAACGACCACTGAGAAGAAATGGCATTTAACCAGGAGCAGGTATCTCCGCCCTATTCAGGGCCGGAGAGCGCTCGTTGAGTCGAGCACGATCTCGATGTCCCGCCCACCTCCCCTGGGGGAGAGTGCGCCGCACGGCAAAGAGATACCTCGAGTCGGCAGTACTTCTTTTAAGCTAAGGAAGGATCATTCGGAATTACTGCAGTGAATGTTCCGAACCAGGTCGAGACCTTCATCTTTTCGTCGACTGCATGGAGGAACGCTGTTCTCTAGGGGGTCTCGGGTTGCGGTGGACAAGGTGCCAATCGTTGTCGGGGTGAGAGAGTTCAGGTGGGGCACCATCGGTCAGGGGCTCCTGCCATTCTGGAAGAGAGACCTGAGGTATTCCCAGCGCTTTGCAGAAGAGGGGCAAGTCGGAGGAGTCTTTAAAGGTGTATAGCGTCCCATTGTGCGAGGTCTGGAGGCCAAAATGGAAGTTCCATCTGTACTTAATGCCCAGCTTTCGGAGTTCTGCAGTAAGCGGGTGTAAGGCTCTTCGCTTTTGAAGGGTCGTCCACGAGAGGTCCTGGAAGATCTGTAGTTTATGAGAGGCAGTCTCTATCACGTCCATGCGGCGGGTTTTTCTAAGGATCTCCTCTTTTTCCGTGTAATAATGTAGGCGACAGATGATGTCGCGGGGACGATCAGACGGTGTACCCCTGGGTCTCAGGGCTCGGTGGGCCCTGTCGAACTCGATGATTGAGGCGGGATCACAGCCCAGAATTTCATTGAAAACCGTTGTGAGGAAGTCAACGAGGCTGGCAGGTGCGATATCCTCTGAGACCCCTCTGACCCTCAGGTTATTTCTCCTTCCGCGGTTATCCAGATCTTCTACACGGTCTTGAAGCTGTTGGAGGCAGGACGCCTGCTTGATAACGGTGGCCCTGAGGGCGTTATGTGCAGCTGCTGTGTCTGAAGAGAAGCCTTCCAACGTAGACAGGCGGGAGCCAATGTGCGTGATTTCTGCCTGAACCGCAGCAATCTCTGAGCGGACCGTTTCCCTGACTCTGCCTTCCAAGTGTTCAAAGTCCTGTTTAGTTGGAAGGGCCTGAAGCAGGTTTAGGATCTGAGCGAGGCTTCCCGGGTCCGTCGTGGCGTGTGGGGCTGTTGTCTGTTATCCCACCTGGGAAGCCGAGTCCGAGACTGGCGAGAGACGTGGGGTCGAGGGTAGTGAGGCGTCCATCGTGGGGGCAGAGCCCTGGGGGAGAAGAAATTGCCTCATGCCAGCTGAGGTCGGGGTATCCATTGCACGCGTCGGGGTAGGTGTATGTGACTACCTTCCTCTCCCTTGCGATCCCTTCTTTCCTCTCACCATGAGGCACCTTGGGTACGTCAATAGAACATCAGAGGTAACGTTGTGTGATTAGAGCATCTTCCCGTCAGGGTCAGCACCAGCACGCCACCCCAGAGTCTAGGTGGCTAGCCGGCCATCATTATAGAAGTAAACTTGCAAAAAAGGAAGCAGTCGGGCCGACGGGCCATGGGTTAGAAGAAATATCCGGGTCCTCTATGGTAAAGAAATGGTGGCTGGGTGGCACAGCAGGGACTGATCGCAGAGATGGTAGGGATGGCAGGAGGGGTGTCCTCCACACTTCATGCGACCCGTCCCAGGGACCCGAGGAGGCAGGGAGCACGTGTGTGGGTTATCGTCTGGCTAGATCAGGGGTGTCAGCACCATGGAAGTCACTGTGTACAGTTTCCTCCAGAGGATGCCAGTCCCAAGATGGCCGCCGGCAGGTCCCTGAAATCCCCTCAGTCCGCTATCCCCTTCACTGTTGTCAGGCTCCAGGGGCTAAATCAGCGGGGGTGGTAGGTGTGTGGGTCTGGGTCCGAGGGCCACCCAGGAGAGCCCCGACAGCAGCCGCGCAGGCCGAGCGCTCGGCGGCGCCAACCACAAGATGGCCGCCGCGGCCCTTACCTCGAGCAGGCTCCGGTCCCCCGCTGGGTTCTCTGTGTGCCTGGTGGCGCGTCCGGCGGTGGGATGCGTCGTCCGAGCGAGGGAGACACTCCACTGAGCAGGGCTGACTTTGACGGGTCCGGCAGACGGGCCGCTCCGACGGTCCACTCTCCAAATCGAGGTCCCGGCCTCAGCACCGGAGGTAGGCCGCAATCCGCAGGGGGCAACACAGGGCCCCCCCGACTCCGCAGCACCAACCCCTCGATACCGGGCAGGTCAGCGGGCCTTGGTAGGGACGATGCAGCTGAGTGGTAGGTCCAATCGTAGGCCCAGGGACTTTTATAGGGGAATTCGGCTGGAGCTCCACTGATTCCCGGCCTTTCCTGATGCCGGCCAAGCCACGCCCCCGAGCTGGTACTATTTGATAAAATGGGAACAAATTGCGTAGGAGTTCCCAGTATTTTGAAAACCAGAACCAGGCTCTTAAACTAGTACTGGTTCCACAAATATGGGGGGGGGGTACTTAGGGGTCCCCCATATTTTTTAAACCAGCACCGGCTTCCACTAATCAAGGAGATAATGCCACAACCGGCGGACACATTTATATAGGTCTCTGCAGCCATGGCATTACACCCCAACTAGTCACATCTGGCTGGGTTTCCCTGGGGGTGTGGGGACCCCCCAACTGGGATAAAGCCCACTGCTGTCCCTACAATCCATGGGCTGTGGATGGCGTGTGGCTAGCCATCAGGTTTAAAAAGTAGAAAAAAATTGTATTTTGCTGTGGAACTACAGGTCCCAGCAAGCCTCCCACGCATGCTGGTACTTGGAGAACTACAATTACCAGCATGTGGGACATTAAAGGGCCCACTGGTATTTGTAGTTCCACAGCAAAATAAATATTCCAGTAAAGACAAGATACACACACCGTGTCAGTATAGCTTTCAAAAAACATACATGTACACTCACACTCACATATACTTACATCCCACGTAGAGAATCGGTCCCCTTATCAACGTAGAATCCATAGGTGACCTGTAAAAAAAAATATATACTCACTTATATCCAGTGTAGATTGGTCCTCTTTGTTCCATGTAGGGATCCCAGTTGTTAAAAATAACAAACTGCAGCTAACCCGGACCAGATCGGACATGTAGAAGTGTATGTTTTACACACACACTTCTACTATGCGAATGCAGGCCCTCCACGTGACTACTGTAAGTAGAGGGACCCACCTGCCAATCAGGAACCGCTGCCATAGCAACAGCTTCCTGATTGGCTTTGCTTTCCCGGGGCACAGCCAATCGCAGTTTGCCCATAGGAGTGAATGGAGATGCTCCGCTCCATTCATTCTTATGGTGGGAACCGATTACTTAGAAAAACCATAAGGGTCAGCCCCAATTGACCTTGTGGTTGTCCCCTCTAACCATAAACATCTCAAAGCGTGAATTAGTAGGTTTGTGACCCCATCAGCATTATAATCTAGTAGGTTTTCTCTTTCAATGTTTTCTATTTCTTTGGATTTCTTTAAAAAAGTAACTTATTTGGCTGGTTAGCAGGGGGCAATCCTCTCCCAAAAATGTTTATCTGTGCCTCCATGAATCAACAACATTTATCTGCACTTCCGGATATCCTTTATGACTACCGGGGTCTCAGATCCTCCGGACATCAGTATATGTATTAGTGATATATTGGATATATAATTATACACAAATGCAGGTGATACTACAGGTGTCCAGAGTGCCTCCCTCTAGACCAGATTAACTGATTTAAATGTAATGAAAAAAGCATTTATAGCACCACACAAATATTTAGCATTGATTACTCTTGGCAGGACAGTGTGATTTGTTGACGTCTCAAAAGTAATGATATAGGTATTTTATGCATTGTAGAATATGTATATATTTAGACTATGAATATTTGGGTAAAATTGGAATCTCTTCAGTTAGAATGTGTGTTTTACCATTGAAGTGCCCTATCTCATGGATCATTTACTGTATGCACGATAGGCTTCTGCAGATCCCAGATGAGGTAATGGTGTTTTGATTACTGTACCCTTAAGATAGAGGAGGAATGAGGTAAAAAGTAATAAACAGTAAGAACTGTACAGACTACACTATAGATAAGAAATATCTGATGAACTGAGGGGGTAAGGCTGGTATATAGATGGGACAATTGCTGGTAACTTAAGGGGTAACTGAGGGCATATTCAATGGGTATAGGTTTGAATAAGGCGATAGATAGATAGATAGATAGATAGATAGATAGATAGATAGATAGATAGATAGATACTGTAGATAGATAGATAGATAGATAGATAGATAGATAGATAGATAGATAGATAGATAGATAGATAGATAGATAGATAGATAGATAGATACTGTAGATAGATAGATAGATAAATAGATAGATAGATAGATAGATAGATAGATAGATAGATAGATAGATAGATAGATACTGTAGATACTGTAGATAGGGGATACATATGATATCTCGGGAGACAGGATGTCGGCTTCACTTGCCACAGGTTTTATTCCCACACGGTTGGTTGTGTGGACCCACCAACTGAGTGGGAATACCGGGCGGGTGTTGGTATTCTGTCTGTCGGTAAAATGCTGGCTGTTGGTATTTTGGCAACATTCTCCTGAATGCCGGGATCCTGACAGTCGGTATATTGACTGCATCCCACAGATAGATATTCATGACAATGAATTACAAAATGAAATTAATTATAACTTACATTCTTAAAGTGCTGGTGAAGTTTGTACAAGGGAGGACAATGGACAAGAGACTGGAATAAGGAAGTGTACATGCTAGAAAACTAAGGGGCATATTTCATTTGAAGCCATGAAAAAGCTTAGACAAGCGAAACGCGCGTAGGCATCTATGTGCCCTGTCCACAAATGTAAATTTTGATATAATTATTTGTGTTTAGCTGTATACTGTGCTGCACCAGATACATGACCTGACTAGCGTGACCACATTGGAGCCAGAAATGGGGAATATACTCAACACTATATTACTGCTGCTATATATGGAATAACCAATTCTGCTGCCAACTATATGTGTTTGATAGTCCACATTATATCATCTGTATGGTACAGTTATACAAAACGGGAAACTCGTCCCTAAAACAACATGCTGAGTCTCACAAACTGCGGGATGTATACAATTAGTATTGGCATTTAGCCAACATATTTACTGTATCCAGGAAGATGTAAGGATTGGGAATGTAACACACAGACAATCCAGAAGTGTATGGTCTATATACAGTAACAAATAAAACAGTGTTTATATACTTATCATAAAGCCCATAAGAGTGACAGACTGAACTATATATATTGTAAGAAAAGGTAACTACAAATGGTATCCGGTCTCTAGGTCGACCACACTTAGGTCGACAGTCATTAGGTTGACCACTATTGGTCGACATGCATTAGGTTGATGTGGTTTCTAGGTCGACATGGTCACTAGGTTGACATGTACTAGGTCGACATGACAAAAGGTTGACATGAGTTTTTCACAATTTATTGAACATTTTCATACTTAACAATCCTGGTGGACTATGATCGGGAACGATAACCTGTGCCGAACTCAGCAGTAGCGGAGCGAGGCACCTTGCCCGAAGCATGGCGAGTGAAGCAAGCCATGCAAGGGGACATGGTGCCCTAATTGGGGTTCTCGGTCACTCTACAAAGAAAATTACACCATTTAAAAATTTTTATAAATTATGTTGACCTTTTGTCATGTCGACCTTGCAAATGTCGATCTAATGCTTGTGTTGACCTATTTTAGGTGTCGACTTATTCACTGTCGACCAATAGTGGTAGACCTAGACACTGTCGTCCTAAGTGTGGTCGACCCTATGAACCACACCCCTACAAATAAAGGAGCCAAATTTGAGATTTGCAGATATCACTACAGAACTCTAACATCAATTATACCTCTTTTATACACAATGAGGTGGGTCACACCCGGGAGCCTGACATGGGTGCTTCCCTGCTGTGACCCGCCTCAGGCCCCTCACCAACGCTGTTTCCAACCCAGCATATTGCCAGGTTGGTGACATCAGCGATGAGGCGGCGTGGGCTGTGCTTGGAGATCACATGGTCTCCAAGCGCCGCCTGTGCACACAGAGTGAACGGGAAATTAGTCGAATCGACCCGGCTTCCCGTTCACACAGCACAGCGAGCCTGGTTGAACACGTGTTCAATCCTGCAAGCTACCCAAGTTGGAATATCGGGTCACTGGACCCGGATTATTACAAGTGGGCCCTTTTACACCGCACAGCAACACGGTTTATGCACACTCATGTGCAATAAACTGTGTTCAAAGCTGGCGGTGTAAAAGGGGTATTATTTAGATGACCTGGAATGACAGTAATTTCATTGTATCTAATACTGGATATTATTGTAACAGTTTATAGAACAACTAAAGGATACAATCATCCCTCAATAAAGTTACATATTGTCTTAATAGTATAATTTGTATTGCTCTGGAATCTGGATAAACAGAGCATAGAAATATCACAGTTCAGCTAATGGAAGATAACCATTTATTATATTACTAGGTGATTCATCGCACCCTACGGGCACTCTTTACACCATCGTAAGGGGCTTTGCCCCATATTGGGGTATGTGGTGTGGGCGGGGGAGGGGGGAGAGTGGGGGAGGGGGATGGGGAAGGGTGTGTTGAGGTGCAGGGTGTGAGGGAGTGGTGGTGTCTTTGTGGAAGGTGTGCGTCAGGTATGGAGATAGCTTGGATGGAGGATGGCCTTGTGAGGTGGATATTGCGGAGGTGGGAGCGTTGTTGTGGTGGGTCTCAAAATAAAAATCTGGATGTGTAGGATTTGAAAAGGGTTGGGTGCACTGAGGTGGAGGTGTGTCTCTGTGCGACTGTTGGCGTCTGATTGAGGTAGTGCCTGCTAGCAGGTACGGATGGTGTTTAAGGTGGAGCGTGTGGTGGATGGGTGTTTGCAAAAGGGGCGTGTGGATGGTGGTGTTGTTTCAGAGGTGCTGGGGCAAAGGGGGTCTGTACATGCTGTGAGTGGTGGAGGGTTGGCTGTTGGTGGGATGGAAGTGGGGTTGGGGGGTAGGGATGTGCTGTGTGTGAGGGAGGAAGGGGTGGGGGAGTGGTGGGTTCAGAGAGGGGGGGCAGCATATGCCAGAGGGGGGTCATAGGTGCTACTGGAGGGTGAGTTTGTGTTGTTTTAGGGTCAGTGGTGGAGGTAGTGATAGGTTTAGGGGAAGTTGGTGCTGGTTTGTGGAGGGTGGTGAAGGTAGTGTGGTTGGTGGAGAGGTGGTTGCAAGGAATACGTGGAGTGGTGTGGGTGTCACCGAGATGCAGTGGGTGGTGGATGACTGGGTGCGGGCAAGACCGTGGATGGGGGTGGGCGACTGTATATGCTGCGGCCTAGAGGTGAAGGATGAGGGAGGGGAGTGAAGGTGGTGTAGTTGGGGGAGTTGTGGGTGCGTGGGCCGGGGTGATGTGGGAGGGTGTCCGAAGGAGCTGTGGGTGAAGGAAGGGCCACATGGGGTGGGTGGGTGGATCGGGGTAGGTGGATGGGGAAGTTTGTGTTGAGGAGCAGCTGGTGGAGGAGGGGTGGTGTATTTGTGGAAGGTGGGTGTCTGGTATGAGGATAGCTTGGTTGTAGTATGGCCTTGTGAGGTGAAGTGTGTGTTGCACAGGGTTGTGGTGGTAGGTCCCAAAAGTAAATTGTGTGTGGTTTTAATTTGAAGGGGGAAGGGTGAAGTGAGGTGGAGGTGTGTATACATGCCGTTGGTTCCCTCTGATGTAGGTAGTGACTGCTAGGGGGGATGGGTGATTGCAAAAGGTGCCTGTGGATGGGGGTGTTTATAGAGGTGCTGTTGCAAATGGGGTGTGTCCATGCTGTGAGTGGTGGAGTGTTGGCTGTGGGGGGGATGGAAATGGTGCAGGGGGAAGAGAGGTGCTGTGTGTGAGTGTGGAATGTGTGGGGGAGAGGTGGGGTCAGAGGGGTTGCAGCATATGGCAGAGGGTGTTGATAAGTGTTTGTTGGGGGGAGGGTCAGGTGTTTGACGGTCAGGGGTAGAAGATGTATTGCATTTTGGGTGGTTTTATGCTGGATTGTGGAGGGTGGTGGAGGTAATGTGGTTAGTGGAGTGGGGGTTGAGAGTGGTACATGGATTGTGTTGGGGGTCTGTGAGATGCCGTTGGTGTTGGATGATGGGGTGCAGGGAAGATGGTGGTTTTTGGTTGTGGACTGCATATGCTGTGGCATAGGGGTGAGGGATGGTGCAGGGGAGAGGAGGTGTTGCTGTTGGTGGAGTTGTGTGTGTGAGGTCCAGGGGGGTGGGGGAGGGTGTCCTAAGGTGCCATGGGTGGGAGAGGTCCACATGGGGTGGGTGGGTGGATGGGAGAAGGTATTGGGTGGGGTGGTGTGTGCAGGGGAGGGTGGGGGAGTGGGGTAGGCAAATGGGGAAGGCTGTGTTGAGTTGCTGGTGGAGGGGTGTTGTATTTGAGGAAGGTGAGTGGGAGGTATGGGTCTAGTTTAGTTGTGGGATGGGTTTGTGGGGTGCGGTGGGATTTGCACGTGGGGCGAGGGGTTTGTTTGGCGGAGTTGTGGGTGTGCATGGGTTGTGTTTGTTGTGGAGGTGTGAGGGTTAGGGGTTCATGAGGTGTTGCGGTTGAGTGTAGGATGTGCAGGGATGGGGAAGGGATTGTGTGTGTGTGTGTGGGCGCGCAGGGGAGGGATGGGGGGTAGAGTGTTCGTGTGTGTGAAGGAAACGAGGGTACGAAGGTCAAGGGTGAGGTGGGGTGGTGGTGTTGAAAATTGGAGGTTTGCCTCTGGGGTGTGTGCCTGTAGCAGATGCAGGTAGTGGTGACTCCTAATCGCTTAGCTGCTGCAGGAGGGAGCTCCCGCTCAAGGCGGGACCGGCGGGTGCACTTGGTCTGGCCCTTGTGAAGGGCGGGATGTCTCCACAGTGTGTGCCTGGCGCCGGTGATTTGAATGGGGGTGGTGGCGGCGGCTGCACGTCCCACCACTGCCTGGATGCAGTAGGGGGTGAGTTGGGTGGTGCACAAGGCAGGGGTCCTCAGCGTGGGGTGTGGGTGTATGGGGGCAAGGAAGTTATGTAGCCGGGAGAGGTGCGGCGGGCATCCTGCAGGTGCAAGCAAGTCCCCTCCGCATAGCCTGTGTTACCCTCCCTGCTGCTGGTGGCTGGAGCTGTGTGTGGTGGTACTGGTGGCCATGGCCATTCCCCTATACTGTAGTTAGTGTCAGGGGGCATCTTTTACCTGACTCTGTCTGTGTCTCCCTGCAGATGCTGTTGACTCCGCCCAGCTTTGTGACTCCACCCAGCGTTAGACACACAGGCACAGAGTCACATCTGGGCTATTATATAGGAGATATTATATTGTATTATATTTGGAATCAAGGACAGGACACAACATTCTTAAAAAAAAACCCTCTTTGTTCACAAATATAGTTTCTTCATCACGTTATACTTCTATTATTATTTTTTATACAGTACTTCGCTCTATTTAGCCTCATCGTAGGCTAACAAGTACTTAAATAAACCTAATAATACATAAACCATACAGGTTATAATAATACGGTACAATCCTGGTACCTGTTTTTAAGAAATAAATGAATAAGATTATATTTTAATGTTGTCTTAAGGGACAGTGCGCACCCAATCACTATCCAATTACCTTTATCGATTCAGTCTATATTTAATTTGAAAGTGTCGTATAGGTTGGTATACTGGCCCTCATTCCGAATTGATCACTCGCTAGCTATTTTTTGCAGAGCAGCGATCAGATAGTTGCCGCCCACGGGGGAGTGTATTTTTGCTTTGCAAGTGTGCGAACGCTTGTGCAGCCAAGCGGGGCGAAAAAGTTTTTTGCCATTTCTGAACTTACTCAGCCCTTGCGATCACTTCAGCCCTTTCGGTCCCGGAATTGACGTCAGACGCCTGCCCTGCAAACGCTTGGACACGCTTGCATTTCCCTACCACTCCCAGAAAATGGTCAGTTGACACCCATAAACGCCCTCTTCCTGTCAATCTCCTCCTTGCGATCGGTTGTGCGAATGGATTAGTCGCTAGAAGCCTTGCACAGCAACGATGCTGTTTGTACCCGTACTACGCGCGTGCGCATTGCGGTGCATACGCATGCGCAGTAGTAACCTGATCGCTGCGCTGCAAAAATTTGCAGCGTGTGATCAACTCGGAATGACCCCCACTGACGGAAAAAGCAAGCTCTTGTAATGAGGAAGCAAAGGCTGGTGTAATGGGTAAAAGCTGATGGACTGTGTTCTGGTTACTAATATTAAAACCACACCCCCATCTGAAAAACCACACCCACAAAAATATAGCTAAGCTGATCATTAATCACAAAGTCCTGCCTTGTCTTATAATACTGATTTCCGATATTCAATAACAGCATCGTTGCATACATCCAGCATACCAGTGCTATGTAACTGTAACAAGAGTTGATGCACGGATCTACAGTAAATTACAGTGAGTGAATTTGTTAACAAGATGAAACTGCTTTATGAAAAGAACAATTGCTTTACAATTAGCCATACAAGACTGACTGAAGCTAATCAAGAAGAGGTCAATACGTATTATGATACTGGTACTTGAAAATGGCATCTGAGGTACAGGAAGTCACAGGAGATCAAGTTCTATTCATTATGCTGAATGTTGGTTTAATCAAATTTCATCCATGGGGAAAAGGAGAAATTATCAATTAAAATCTTTTATTGAACACTCGTACTGAAAACATAAATTGATTATCTTGCTGGTGAATTTGAGCTATTTTACATTGCGGAACCGGAGGCTATAATAAGACTGTGTTTTAAGACAGGGAGAGATGTATCAAGGTTTGGAGAGAGATAAAGTACAAACCAGTCATTTTGTGTCATTTTTTATTTTTCAAACACAGCCTTTAAAATGACAGTTACTGTAGCAGCTGATTGGTTGATAATTAATCTCTCTCCACTTGAATTCTCTCCAAGGTTTGATACATCTCCCCCCATATCTCCAAACTCTATGAAGTGAGGATTTGCGCATTGTCACACGGTCCTGCTTCTCAGAAACCTGCACTGCCCTTACCCATTTCCACAACTGGCTTCCAGGAATCCTGCTTGTCTTTTCAATCAGCTGCACTAAGAGGGCGAAAATAATAATAATATTATTACCCTTAAATTATCCTGGCATTCTAAGGATGTCAATTCAAGGATGCAGATAGATCTGGATTTGAAATCCCATCTCTCCTTTCTTCACAGCTCAGGATCATTATGTGGCCTCTCCTCACCTCTGCCATGAGATTACCAAGACCAGGCCTACCACAACTCCGGCTGAGAACATCAGGACTGCCCCCGTGCCTATCCCTGAAGGTGAGCAGGAAGCTGTGGGGGAAGAGCATCAGGACCAGGCTCAGCAGGGACATAAGTGAGCTCCCCATATTCTCTTACCCACCCGTACTGCTCCCATGAGACCAGGACTTTTATAATTTTATCAAAATAATGTTATCCCAATTTTCCTCCTTCTGTTGGTTACCAGCAAATGTGTTTCCATATGCTTTTTTTATTCTAACAGTGGCCCTCATTCCGAGTTGTTCGCTCGCACGCTGCTTTAGCAGCTTTGCACACGCTAAGCCGCCGCCTACTGGGAGTGAATCTTAGCATAGTAAAATTGCGAACGAAAGATTAGCAGAATTGCGAATAGACACTTCTTAGCAGTTTCTGAGTAGCTCCAGACTTACTCGGCAACTGCGATCAGTTCAGTCAGTTTCGTTCCTGGTTTGATGTCACAAACACACCCAGCGTTCGCCCAGACACTCCCCCGTTTCTCCAGCCACTCCCGCGTTTTTCCCAGAAACGGCAGCGTTTTTTCACACACTCCCATAAAACGGCCAGTTTCCGCCCAGAAACACCCACTTCCTGTCAATCACATCACCAGAACGAAGAAAAAACCTCGTAATGCCGTGAGTAAAAAACCTAACGGCATAGCAAATTTACTTGGCGCAGTCGCCCTGCGGACATTGCGCATGCGCATTAGCGACTAAGCGCTCCGTTGCGAAAAAAAATAACGAGCGAACAACTCGGAATGACCACCAGTGTACTTCCACTCCACTGTGTGCTATTCCTGTAGTGTGTACCTCCAGTGATCACACACCCTGCCAGCAGCAACCTACACAGTGCACTCCAGATGGTTGCCTCGGATGGTTCCTTCATACAGGGTACAGGGTATATCACACTTACAAGTGTCAGTTTTCCCATACATGCCTTGGCTCCTTGTGGGGCTCACCTCCCACAGTGTAACCTTCGTAGTGCACCCAACATGGCTGCCTCATCTAGTATGCATATGGATGGGACGAAAAATACATGGACCTGACTTTTTTGTTGGGACCCTACTCTGAGCGTTAGGACGTTGCAATCACCCCATTTTGTGTCATCTTTTCTAGGGGTAGACTACTGAACCCAGGGTAATCCTACACAGAGCGCCCAAGATGACTGCTGCACTTGGGGGGTCATTCCGAGTTGATCGCACGCTGACGATTTTCACAGCGCAGCGATCAGGTTACTACTGCGCATGCGTATGCACTGCAATGCGCACCCGCGTTGTACGGGTACAAACAGCATCGTTGCTGTGCAATGCCTCTAGCAACGATTCCATTAGCACGGGTGATCGCAAGGAGATTGACAGGAAGAAGGCGTTTATGGGTGTCAACTGACTGGGAGTGGTAGGGAAAACGCAGGCGTGTCCAGGCGTTTGCAGGGTGGTGTGTGACGTCAATTCCGGGATCGGACAGGCTGAAGTCATCGCAAGGGCTGAATAAGTTCAGACCTACTCAGAAACTGCAAAAAACTTTTTCGTCCCGCTCGGCTGCACATGCGATCGCACACTAGTGATGAGCACCGGAAATTTTTCGGGTTTTGTGTTTTGGTTTTGGGTTCGGTTCCGCGGCCGTGTTTTGGGTTCGAACGCGTTTTGGCAAAACCTCACCGAATTTTTTTTGTCGGATTCGGGTGTGTTTTGGATTCGGGTGTTTTTTTTCAAAAAACCCTAAAAAACAGCTTAAACCATAGAATTTGGGGGTCATTTTGATCCCAAAGTATTATTAACCTCAATAACCATAATTTCCACTCATTTTCAGTCTATTCTGAACACCTCACACCTCACAATATTATTTTTAGTCCTAAAATTTGCACTGAGGTCGCAGGATGACTAAGCTCAGCGACCCAAGTGGCCGACACAAACACGTGGCCCATCTAGGAGTGGCACTGCAGTGTCACGCAGGATGGCCCTTCAAAAAACTACTCCCCAAACAGCACATGACGCAAAGAAGAAAAAAAAGAGGCGCAATGAGGTAGCTGTGTGAGTAAGCTAAGCGACCCTAGTGGCCGACACAAACACCTGGCCCATCTAGGAGTGGCACTGCAGTGTCACGCAGGATGGCCCTTCCAAAAAACACCCCCCAAACAGCACATGACGCAAAGAAAAAAAGAGGCGCAATGAGGTAGCTGTGTGACTAAGCTAAGCGACCCTAGTGGCCGACACAAACACCTGGCCCATCTAGGAGTGGCACTGCAGTGTCACGCAGGATGGCCCTTCAAAAAACTACTCCCCAAACAGCACATGACGCAAAGAAGAAAAAAAAGATGCGCTATGAGGAAGCTGTGTGACTAAGATAAGCGACCCTAGTGGCCGACACAAACACCTGGCCCATCTAGGAGTGGCACTGCAGTGTCACGCAGGATGGCCCTTCCAAAAAACACCCCCCAAACAGCACATGACGCAAAGAAAAAAAGAGGCGCAATGAGGTAGCTGTGTGACTAAGATAAGCGACCCAAGTGGCCGACACAAACACCTGGCCCATCTAGGAGTGGCACTGCAGTGTCACGCAGGATGGCCCTTCCAAAAAACACCCCCCAAACAGCACATGACGCAAAGAAAAAAAGAGGCGCAATGAGGTAGCTGTGTGATTAAGCTAAGCGACCCTAGTGGCCGACACAAACACCTGGCCCATCTAGGAGTGGCACTGCAGTGTCACGCAGGATGGCCCTTCAAAAAACTACTCCCCAAACAGCACATGACGCAAAGAAGAAAAAAAAGATGCGCAATGAGGTAGCTGTGTGACTAAGATAAGCGACCCTAGTGGCCGACACAAACACCTAGCCCATCTAGGAGTGGCACTGCAGTGTCACGCAGGATGGCCCTTCCAAAAAACACCCCCCAAACAGCACATGACGCAAAGAAAAAAAGAGGCGCAATGAGGAAGCTGTGTGACTAAGCTAAGCGACCCTAGTGGCCGACACAAACACCTGGCCCATCTAGGAGTGGCACTGCAGTGTCACGCAGGATGGCCCTTCAAAAAACTACTCCCCAAACAGCACATGACGCAAAGAAGAAAAAAAAGATGCGCAATGAGGTAGCAGTGTGACTAAGATAAGCGACCCAAGTGGCCGACACAAACACCTGGCCCATCTAGGAGTGGCACTGCAGTGTCACGCAGGATGGCCCTTCCAAAAACTACTCACCAAACAGCACATGACGCAAAGAAAAATGAAAGAAAAAAGAGGTGCAAAATGGAATTGTCCTTGGGCCCTCCCACCCACCCTTATGTTGTATAAACAGGACATGTACACTTTAACCAACCCATCATTTCAGTGACAGGGTGTTATAATTCCAGCACTCCTGGCCAGAGGAGATCTTATGACAATGACCGGAGCACTGGAATGGAATGCTGGGAACGGGAGCAGGAAAGAATAATAGCCCCTGGCGCCCTAACTCTGTTGTCTCACCCGTGCTATAGGAAATCCCTTGCGAGACTATGGTTTCTTGAGCCCTTGGCAGCCGCGTTTGAAGGGCGGATTATGTCTGCCCAACTCCGATGCCCCCCGGTCTTAATGAGAGACAAAGGGAAATCCGAGGCAGGATGATAACAAGAGGACCTCTAGCTAACAACAGGCCAGGGGCTACGAGCTAACTAAAAAACCTAAAGTATGTGCGGAAAAACCGCCAGGGAAAAGGACAACCAAAATCCACTTGTCCAATACTCCTATCCGGCACCGCCGGATACCAGAGTGGACCTGTGGAAGCGGAACCCTCCGCAAAATGCTCCAAACACAAATAATAAAGGGTAAAGCGGCCGAGCCGCTACACACGGCAGAGCCGCGACTCACGAACACCACTGGATGTTAAACGGTGATCGGTCAGGACTCCAGGGACGAGATGATAACTCCCGAGTACAGGACTTCAGAGGACTGGAACGACCGGATACAGCAAGACTGGAAACAGACTCTCAGCAACCAAAGACAGCATGCAGGAAGCTATTGTCGGCATCTGTGAGAAGCCCTGAGAGTGTATTTAAACAGGAGTCCTCCAATCAGCTGCTGACAGAGCTGATTAGAATGAATGCCATGCAGCTGCTTTGCTGCACGGCCAGAGATCAGGTGCACCTATTAATTAAACAGGACCCAGCAACGGGGAACGCGGTCCGCCAGTGGCGTCCCCGTTGCTAGGGTCCGTGCGGCTCAGCGCGCCCGGCGTCTAGCGTTGCTAGGGAGCCGGCGGCTGTATGCGCACGGCGTCCCTAGTTGCTAGGCGCTGGGCCGCGCAGACGAGCGGACCCCGGCGCCTAACAGTACCCCCCCCTTGAGGAGGGGTCAAGGAACCCCTAAAGCCAGGTTTCCGAGGAAATTCCCGAAAAAATGCCCTCTTGAGCCTCGGGGCATGAAGATCCTTATCCAAGACCCAAGACCTTTCCTCCGGACCATAGCCTCTCCAGTCCACCAGAAAATAAAGCCGGCCCCGGGACAATTTGGAATCGAGAACCTTCTCCACCAAGAACTCCTGTTGTCCCTGTACATCCACCGGAGATCTACCCTGAGAGATCCTCCTTGGAAATCTACTGGAAGAAACGTATAGTTTCAACAGGGAGCAATGAAATGTATTTCCAATCCTAAGAGATCTTGGTAAACGTAACCGGAAGGCAACTGGGTTGACTCTTTTAATAATAAGAAATGGCCCAATAAATTTGGGTCCCAATCTAGCCGAGGATTGTCGAAGCCTGATGTTACGAGTCGACAACCATACCCTATCTCCCACCTTAAAAGTGCAAGGACGTCGGAGCCTGTCAGAAAATTTCTTCTCTCGAAAGGCCGCTTTTCTGAGAGCAAGGTGCACTTTTTTCCAAATGGCTCTGAGATGGGAGGTTAAGGTTAGCGGGGAGACTGAGGAATGATGAAAAGAATGGAGACACTTTAGTGGAGGAATGACAGGAATTATTGTAAGCAAACTCCGCCAACGGAAGAAACTCGGAGCAATCATTCTGGAGTTTGGCTTAATACAAACGCAAATACTGTTTCAATGATTGGTTAACTCGCTCGGTTTGCACGTTGGATTGTGGGTGGTAACCGGATGTTAACGACAATTTCATCTTTAATGAAGCACAAAAACACTTCCAGAATTGTGCGATGAATTGTGGACCCCGATCAGAAACAATATCAGTAGGCAACCCATGAAGTCTGAAAACATGGCATAGAAACAAAACTGCCAACCCTTGGGCAGAAGGCAATCGGGGGAGAGCAATAAAATGAGCCATCTTGCTAAAACGGTCCACTACCACCCATATGACTCGGAATCCGGCTGAAAGGGGAAGGTCTACCACAAAATCCATGGAAATATGAGACCATGGCCTGAGAGGGACATTTAAGGGCATAAGTTGCCCGATAGGCAAGGAACGGGGAACCTTATGCTGTGCACAAACCTGACATGAAAAAACAAACTCCTTAACGTCTTTAGAAAAACCAGGCCACCATACTGAGCGGGAGACTAACTCCAAAGTCTTAGAGATTCCCGGATGCCCGGAAACTTTGTTATCATGGAATTCAGTCAAAACAGTAGCTCTCAAAAACTCAGGGACATAAAGACGACCAGCAGGAGTATTTCCAGGAGCTTGGTGTTGAAGCTGTTTTAACTGGGTAAATAAATCTTGTGTGAGGCCTGCCCAAATGACCGAAGATGGAAGTATGGGAGTAACAGGACTGTTATTGTGAACCGGAAGAAAACTGCGTGACAGGGCATCAGCCTTGGTATTCCTGGAACCAGGCCTGAAAGTGATTATGAATTTGAAACGAGTAAAAAATAAAGCCCAACGTGCCTGCCGGGCATTAAGCCGCTTAGCTGATTCGATGTATTGCAGGTTTTTATGGTCAGTCAATACTGAAATGGTATGTTTTGCTCCCTCCAGCCAATGCCTTCACTCCTCGAAAGCCCACTTTATCGCCAGTAACTCCCGATTACCAACGTCATAGTTGGATTCAGCGGAGGAGAATTTCCTGGACATAAAGGCACAAGGATGTAACTCCAGAGACTCCGGATCCTTTTGAGAAAGGATAGCCCCCACTCCAACCTCCGAGGCATCAACCTCCACAACAAAGGGCAATTCCGGATTGGGATGTCTGAGGACTGGAGCCGAGACAAAGGCTTGTTTCAAGGCCCGAAAGGACAACTCTGCTTCACGCGACCAGTTGGTAGGATCCGCTCCTTTCTTTGTCAGAGCTACAATGGGAGCAACCAGGTCAGAAAAAGAATGAATGAACCTCATATAATAATTCGCAAACCCTAAAAAGCGCTGAATTGCTTTTAAATTGGTGGGTTGCGCCCAACTAAGGATGGCCTGGAGATTCTTTGGTTCCATGGAAATTCCCTGAGGGGAAATAATGTACCCTAAAAAAGATACCTCCGTGACAAACTCACACTTCTCCAGCTTGGCATATAAATGATTCTCACGTAACTTCTGAAGAACCAGACACACCTGGGTAACATGTTGTTCCATTGATTCAGAATAAATCAGGATGTCGTCTAAGTAAACGACCACGAATTTCCCTATGAAGTCACGGAGCACATCATTAATGAGGTCTTGAAAAACTGCTGGAGCATTGGACAAGCCGAACGGCATCACCAGGTACTCATAGTGACCTGACTGAGTACTGAAGGCCGTCTTCCACTCATCTCCAGATTTGATTCGGATGAGGTTGTACGCTCCTCTAAGGTCAATTTTAGAAAAAATCACAGCCGAACGTAGCTGATCAAAGAGTACAGATATCAGCGGCAAAGGATAAGTATTTTTAACTGAGATCTTATTCAGGGCTCTAAAGTCAATGCAAGGTCTAAGCGAGCCATCCTTTTTCTCCACAAAGAAGAAACCTGCACTTAAAGGAGATTTTGATGGTCTAATAAATCCTTTCCCTAGGCTCTCCTTAACATAATCATTCATGGCCGCAGTTTCTGGCCCGGATAAAGCATATAATCTTCCCTTTGGTAATGCGGCACCAGGAATAAGCTCAATAGCACAATCATACGGCCGATGAGGAGGCAGAATGTCCGCATTGCCTTTGGAGAACACATCAGCAAACTCCTGGTATTCCACAGGAATGAGTTCAGGAATGGCAGCTGCTACTCTGACTGGAAACGTAATACATTCCCTATCACAAAAGGTACCCCATTGTGAAATCTCCCCCGACCGCCAATCAATGGTGGGATTATGAAAGGCCAGCCAAGGGTGACCCAGAACTACTGGAACTGCTGGGCAATGAGTAAGGAAGAACTCAATTTTTTCAGAATGTAGAGCTCCTACTGTAAGTAATACAGGGGGTGTACGTAGAGAAATAACCCCATTGGACAGTGGACTCCCATCTAAGCCATGCATGGTGACACACCTACCCAAAGGTAACTGAGGAATGCCTAAGGCCTTAGCCCAAGTTAAATCCATAAAGTTTCCTGCAGCTCCACTGTCAACAAAAGCCGACACCGAAGAACTGAGGCTGCCAAAGGAAACTTTAACTGGGACTAAAAGGGAGTTATTCGAGGAGATAAGCTGCAGACCTAGGTGAACCCCCTCACAATTCACCTGGTCAAAACGTTTCCCGACTTGTTCGGACAATTACGAGAAAAATGTCCCTTACCCCCACAGTACAGGCAAAGACCAGAATTTTGCCTTCTGGCTCTTTCTTCAGGAGACAGCCGGGAGAGACCCATCTGCATGGGCTCCTCTACGTCCTCAGGAATGGAATATACACACGGACTTGACCTTACAGGTGCTCCTTTTTCAGCCCTCCGCTCTCTGAGACGACGATCTATCTTAATAGAAAGCTCCATGAGCTTATCGAGAGTCTCAGGAGCGGGGTACTGAAGGAGACTGTCATTTATAGACTCTGATAAGCCGAGGCGAAACTGACTGCGCAGGGCTGGGTCATTCCAGCCACAGTCGTTCGACCAACGGCGAAACTCCGTACAATAAACTAGAGATGAGCGCCTGAAATTTTTCGGGTTTTGTGTTTTGGTTTTGGGTTCGGTTCCGCGGCCGTGTTTTGGGTTCGAACGCGTTTTGGCAAAACCTCACCGAATTTTTTTTGTCGGATTCGGGTGTGTTTTGGATTCGGGTGTTTTTTTCCAAAAACACTAAAAAACAGCTTAAATCATAGAATTTGGGGGTCATTTTGATCCCAAAGTATTATTAACCTCAAAAACCATAATTTACACTCATTTTCAGTCTATTCTGAATACCTCACACCTCACAATATTATTTTTAGTCCTAAAATTTGCACCGAGGTCGCTGTGTGAGTAAGATAAGCGACCCTAGTGGCCGACACAAACACCGGGCCCATCTAGGAGTGGCACTGCAGTGTCACGCAGGATGTCCCTTCCAAAAAACCCTCCCCAAACAGCACATGACGCAAAGAAAAAAAGAGGCGCAATGAGGTAGCTGTGTGAGTAAGATTAGCGACCCTAGTGGCCGACACAAACACCGGGCCCATCTAGGAGTGGCACTGCAGTGTCACGCAGGATGGCCCTTCCAAAAAACCCTCCCCAAACAGCACATGACGCAAAGAAAAAAAGAGGCGCAATGAGGTAGCTGTGTGAGTAAGATTAGCGACCCTAGTGGCCGACACAAACACCGGGCCCATCTAGGAGTGGCACTGCAGTGTCACGCAGGATGGCCCTTCCAAAAAACCCTCCCCAAACAGCACATGACGCAAAGAAAAAAAGAGGCGCAATGAGGTAGCTGACTGTGTGAGTAAGATTAGCGACCCTAGTGGCCGACACAAACACCGGGCCCATCTAGGAGTGGCACTGCAGTGTCACGCAGGATGTCCCTTCCAAAAAACCCTCCCCAATCAGCACATGATGCAAAGAAAAAGAAAAGAAAAAAGAGGTGCAAGATGGAATTGTCCTTGGGCCCTCCCACCCACCCTTATGTTGTATAAACAAAACAGGACATGCACACTTTAACCAACCCATCATTTCAGTGACAGGGTCTGCCACACGACTGTGACTGATATGACGGGTTGGTTTGGACCCCCCCCAAAAAAGAAGCAATTAATCTCTCCTTGCACAAACTGGCTCTACAGAGGCAAGATGTCCACCTCATCTTCACCCTCCGATATATCACCGTGTACATCCCCCTCCTCACAGATTATCAATTCGTCCCCACTGGAATCCACCATCTCAGCTCCCTGTGTACTTTGTGGAGGCAATTGCTGCTGGTCAATGTCTCCGCGGAGGAATTGATTATAATTCATTTTAATGAACATCATCTTCTCCACATTTTCTGGATGTAACCTCGTACGCCGATTGCTGACAAGGTGAGCGGCGGCACTAAACACTCTTTCGGAGTACACACTTGTGGGAGGGCAACTTAGGTAGAATAAAGCCAGTTTGTGCAAGGGCCTCCAAATTGCCTCTTTTTCCTGCCAGTATAAGTACGGACTGTGTGACGTGCCTACTTGGATGCGGTCACTCATATAATCCTCCACCATTCTATCAATGTTGAGAGAATCATATGCAGTGACAGTAGACGACATGTCCGTAATCGTTGTCAGGTCCTTCAGTCCGGACCAGATGTCAGCATCAGCAGTCGCTCCAGACTGCCCTGCATCACCGCCAGCGGGTGGGCTCGGAATTCTGAGCCTTTTCCTCGCACCCCCAGTTGCGGGAGAATGTGAAGGAGGAGATGTTGACAGGTCGCGTTCCGCTTGACTTGACAATTTTGTCACCAGCAGGTCTTTCAACCCCAGCAGACCTGTGTCTGCCGGAAAGAGAGATCCAAGGTAGGCTTTAAATCTAGGATCGAGCACGGTGGCCAAAATGTAGTGCTCTGATTTCAACAGATTGACCACCCGTGAATCCTTGTTAAGCGAATTAAGGGCTGCATCCACAAGTCCCACATGCCTAGCGGAATCGCTCCCTTTTAGCTCCTTCTTCAATGCCTCCAGCTTCTTCTGCAAAAGCCTGATGAGGGGAATGACCTGACTCAGGCTGGCAGTGTCTGAACTGACTTCACGTGTGGCAAGTTCAAAGGGCATCAGAACCTTGCACAACGTTGAAATCATTCTCCACTGCACTTGAGACAGGTGCATTCCATCTCCTATATCGTGCTCAATTGTATAGGCTTGAATGGCCTTTTGCTGCTCCTCCAACCTCTGAAGCATATAGAGGGTTGAATTCCACCTCGTTACCACTTCTTGCTTCAGATGATGGCAGGGCAGGTTCAGTAGTTTTTGGTGGTGCTCCAGTCTTCTGTACGTGGTGCCTGTACGCCGAAAGTGTCCCGCAATTTTTCTGGCCACCGACAGCATCTCTTGCACGCCCCTGTCGTTTTTTAAAAAATTCTGCACCACCAAATTCAAGGTATGTGCAAAACATGGGACGTGCTGGAATTTGCCCATATTTAATGCACACACAATATTGCTGGCGTTGTCCGATGCCACAAATCCACAGGAGAGTCCAATTGGGGTAAGCCATTCCGCGATGATCTTCCTCAGTTGCCGTAAGAGGTTTTCAGCTGTGTGCGTATTCTGGAAAGCGGTGATACAAAGCATAGCCTGCCTAGGAAAGAGTTGGCGTTTGCGAGATGCTGCTACTGGTGCCGCCGCTGCTGTTCTTGCGGCGGGAGTCCATACATCTACCCAGTGGGCTGTCACAGTCATATAGTCCTGACCCTGCCCTGCTCCACTTGTCCACATGTCCGTGGTTAAGTGGACATTGGGTACAACTGCATTTTTTAGGAGACTGGTGAGTCTTTTTCTGACGTCCGTGTACATTCTCGGTATCGCCTGCCTAGAGAAGTGGAACCTAGATGGTATTTGGTAACGGGGGCACACTGCCTCAATAAATTGTCTAGTTCCCTGTGAACTAACGGCGGATACCGGACGCACGTCTAACACCAACATAGTTGTCAAGGACTCAGTTATCCGCTTTGCAGTAGGATGACTGCTGTGATATTTCATCTTCCTCGCAAAGGACTGTTGAACAGTCAATTGCTTACTGGAAGTAGTACAAGTGGGCTTACGACTTCCCCTCTGGGATGACCATCGACTCCCAGTGGCAACAACAGCAGCGCCAGCAGCAGTAGGCGTTACACGCAAGGATGCATCGGAGGAATCCCAGGCAGGAGAGGACTCGTCAGACTTGCCAGTGACATGGCCTGCAGGACTATTGGCATTCCTGGGGAAGGAGGAAATTGACACTGAGGGAGTAGGTGGGGTGGTTTGCGTGAGCTTGGTTACAAGAGGAAGGGATTTACTGGTCAGTGGACTGCTTCCGCTGTCACCCAAAGTTTTTGAACTTGTCACTGACTTATTATGAATGCGCTGCAGGTGACGTATAAGGGAGGATGTTCCGAGGTGGTTAACGTCCTTACCCCTACTTATTACAGCTTGACAAAGGGAACACACGGCTTGACACCTGTTGTCCGCATTTCTGGTGAAATACCTCCACACCGAAGAGCTGATTTTTTTGGTATTTTCACCTGGCATGTCAACGGCCATATTCCTCCCACGGACAACAGGTGTCTCCCCGGGTGCCTGACTTAAACAAACCACCTCACCATCAGAATCCTCCTGGTCAATTTCCTCCCCAGCGCCAGCAACACCCATATCCTCCTCATCCTGGTGTACTTCAACACTGACATCTTCAATCTGACTATCAGGAACTGGACTGCGGGTGCTCCTTCCAGCACTTGCAGGGGGCGTGCAAATGGTGGAAGGCGCATGCTCTTCACGTCCAGTGTTGGGAAGGTCAGGCATCGCAACCGACACAATTGGACTCTCCTTGTGGATTTGGGATTTCAAAGAACGCACAGTTCTTTGCGGTGCTTTTGCCAGCTTGAGTCTTTTCAGTTTTCTAGCGAGAGGCTGAGTGCTTCCATCCTCATGTGAAGCTGAACCACTGGCCATGAACATAGGCCAGGGCCTCAGCCGTTCCTTGCCACTCCGTGTGGTAAATGGCATATTGGCAAGTTTACGCTTCTCCTCCGACAATTTTATTTTAGGTTTTGGAGTCCTTTTTTTACTGATATTTGGTGTTTTGGTTTTGACATGCTCTGTACTATGCCATTGGGCATCGGCCTTGGCAGACGACGTTGCTGGCATTTCATCGTCTCGGCCATGACTAGTGGCAGCAGCTTCAGCACGAGGTGGAAGTGGATCTTGATCTTTCCCTAATTTTGGAACCTCAACATTTTTGTTCTCCATATTTTAATAGGCACAACTAAAAGGCACCTCAGGTAAACAATGGAGATGGATGGATTGGATACTAGTATACAATTATGGACGGGCTGCCGAGTGCCGACACAGAGGTAGCCACAGCCGTGAACTACCGCACTGTACTGTGTCTGCTGCTAATATATAGACTGGTTGATAAAGAGATAGTATACTCGTAACTAGTATGTATGTATAAAGAAAGAAAAAAAAACCACGGTTAGGTGGTATATACAATTATGGACGGGCTGCCGAGTGCCGACACAGAGGTAGCCACAGCCGTGAACTACCGCACTGTACTGTGTCTGCTGCTAATATATAGACTGGTTGATAAAGAGATAGTATACTCGTAACTAGTATGTATGTATAAAGAAAGAAAAAAAAACCACGGTTAGGTGGTATATACAATTATGGACGGGCTGCCGAGTGCCGACACAGAGGTAGCCACAGCCGTGAACTACCGCACTGTACTGTGTCTGCTGCTAATATATAGACTGGTTGATAAAGAGATAGTATACTCGTAACTAGTATGTATGTATAAAGAAAGAAAAAAAAACCACGGTTAGGTGGTATATACAATTATGGACGGGCTGCCGAGTGCCGACACAGAGGTAGCCACAGCCGTGAACTACCGCACTGTACTGTGTCTGCTGCTAATATATAGACTGGTTGATAAAGAGATAGTATACTCGTAACTAGTATGTATGTATAAAGAAAGAAAAAAAAACCACGGTTAGGTGGTATATACAATTATGGACGGGCTGCCGAGTGCCGACACAGAGGTAGCCACAGCCGTGAACTACCGCACTGTACTGTGTCTGCTGCTAATATATAGACTGGTTGATAAAGAGATAGTATACTCGTAACTAGTATGTATGTATAAAGAAAGAAAAAAAAACCACGGTTAGGTGGTATATACAATTATGGACGGGCTGCCAAGTGCCGACACAGAGGTAGCCACAGCCGTGAACTACCGCACTGTACTGTGTCTGCTGCTAATATATAGACTGGTTGATAAAGAGATAGTATACTCGTAACTAGTATGTATGTTTAAAGAAAGAAAAAAAAACCACGGTTAGGTGGTATATACAATTATGGACGGGCTGCCGAGTGCCGACACAGAGGTAGCCACAGCCGTGAACTACCGCACTGTACTGTGTCTGCTGCTAATATATAGACTGGTTGATAAAGAGATAGTATACTCGTAACTAGTATGTATGTATAAAGAAAGAAAAAAAAACCACGGTTAGGTGGTATATACAATTATGGACGGGCTGCCGAGTGCCGACACAGAGGTAGCCACAGCCGTGAACTACCGCACTGTACTGTGTCTGCTGCTAATATATAGACTGGTTGATAAAGAGATAGTATACTCGTAACTAGTATGTATGTATAAAGAAAGAAAAAAAAACCACGGTTAGGTGGTATATACAATTATGGACGGGCTGCCGAGTGCCGACACAGAGGTAGCCACAGCCGTGAACTACCGCACTGTACTGTGTCTGCTGCTAATATATAGACTGGTTGATAAAGAGATAGTATACTCGTAACTAGTATGTATGTATAAAGAAAGAAAAAAAAACCACGGTTAGGTGGTATATACAATTATGGACGGGCTGCCGAGTGCCGACACAGAGGTAGCCACAGCCGTGAACTACCGCACTGTACTGTGTCTGCTGCTAATATATAGACTGGTTGATAAAGAGATAGTATACTCGTAACTAGTATGTATGTATAAAGAAAGAAAAAAAAACCACGGTTAGGTGGTATATACAATTATGGACGGGCTGCCGAGTGCCGACACAGAGGTAGCCACAGCCGTGAACTACCGCACTGTACTGTGTCTGCTGCTAATATATAGACTGGTTGATAAAGAGATAGTATACTCGTAACTAGTATGTATGTATAAAGAAAGAAAAAAAAACCACGGTTAGGTGGTATATACAATTATGGACGGGCTGCCGAGTGCCGACACAGAGGTAGCCACAGCCGTGAACTACCGCACTGTACTGTGTCTGCTGCTAATATATAGACTGGTTGATAAAGAGATAGTATACTCGTAACTAGTATGTATGTATAAAGAAAGAAAAAAAAACCACGGTTAGGTGGTATATACAATTATGGACGGGCTTCCGAGTGCCGACACAGAGGTAGCCACAGCCGTGAACTACCGCACTGTACTGTGTCTGCTGCTAATATATAGACTGGTTGATAAAGAGATAGTATACTCGTAACTAGTATGTATGTATAAAGAAAGAAAAAAAAACCACGGTTAGGTGGTATATACAATTATGGACGGGCTGCCGAGTGCCGACACAGAGGCAGCCACAGCCGTGAACTACCGCACTGTACTGTGTCTGCTGCTAATATATAGACTGGTTGATAAAGAGATAGTATACTCGTAACTAGTATGTATGTATAAAGAAAGAAAAAAAAACCACGGTTAGGTGGTATATACAATTATGGACGGGCTGCCGAGTGCCGACACAGAGGTAGCCACAGCCGTGAACTACCGCACTGTACTGTGTCTGCTGCTAATATATAGACTGGTTGATAAAGAGATAGTATACTTGTAACTAGTATGTATGTATAAAGAAAGAAAAAAAAACCACGGTTAGGTGGTATATACAATTATGGACGGGCTGCCGAGTGCCGACACAGAGGTAGCCACAGCCGTGAACTACCGCACTGTACTGTGTCTGCTGCTAATATATAGACTGGTTGATAAAGAGATAGTATACTCGTAACTAGTATGTATGTATAAAGAAAGAAAAAAAAACCACGGTTAGGTCACTGGTATATACAATTATGGACGGGCTGCCGAGTGCCGACACAGAGGTAGCCACAGCCGTGAACTACCGCACTGTACTGTGTCTGCTGCTAATATATAGACTGGTTGATAAAGAGATAGTATACTCGTAACTAGTATGTATGTATAAAGAAAGAAAAAAAAACCACGGTTAGGTGGTATATACAATTATGGACGGGCTGCCGAGTGCCGACACAGAGGTAGCCACAGCCGTGAACTACCGCACTGTACTGTGTCTGCTGCTAATATATAGACTGGTTGATAAAGAGATAGTATACTCGTAACTAGTATGTATGTATAAAGAAAGAAAAAAAAACCACGGTTAGGTCACTGGTATATACAATTATGGACGGGCTGCCGAGTGCCGACACAGAGGTAGCCACAGCCGTGAACTACCGCACTGTACTGTGTCTGCTGCTAATATAGACTGGTTGATAAAGAGATAGTATACTACTAATATTATATACTGGTGGTCAGGTCACTGGTCACTAGTCACACTGGCAGTGGCACTCCTGCAGCAAAAGTGTGCACTGTTTAATTTTAATATAATATTATGTACTCCTGGCTCCTGCTATAACCTATAACTGGCACTGCAGTAGTGCTCCCCAGTCTCCCCCACAATTATAAGCTGTGTGAGCTGAGCAGTCAGACAGATATATAATATATATAGATGATGCAGCACACTGGCCTGAGCCTGAGCAGTGCACACAGATATGGTATGTGACTGACTGAGTCACTGTGTGTATCGCTTTTTTCAGGCAGAGAACGGATATATTAAATAAACTGCACTGTGTGTCTGGTGGTCACTCACTATATAATATATTATGTACTCCTGGCTCCTGCTATAACCTATAACTGGCACTGCAGTAGTGCTCCCCAGTCTCCCCCACAATTATAAGCTGTGTGAGCTGAGCAGTCAGACAGATATATATAATATTATATATAGATAATAGATGATGCAGCACACTGGCCTGAGCCTGAGCAGTGCACACAGATATGGTATGTGACTGAGTCACTGTGTGCTGTGTATCGCTTTTTTCAGGCAGAGAACGGATTATATTATGTACTCCTGGCTCCTGCTATAACCTATAACTGGCACTGCAGTAGTGCTCCCCAGTCTCCCCCACAATTATAAGCTGTGTGAGCTGAGCAGTCAGACAGATATATATAATATTATATAGATAATAGATGATGCAGCACACTGGCCTGAGCCTGAGCAGTGCACACAGATATGGTATGTGACTGAGTCACTGTGTGCTGTGTATCGCTTTTTTCAGGCAGAGAACGGATTATAAATAAAAGTGGTGGTCACTGGTCACTATCAGCAAAACTCTGCACTGTACACTACTGAGTACTCCTAATGCTCCCCAAAATTAGTAAATCAAGTGTCTCTCTAATCTATTCTAATTCTAAACGGAGAGGACGCCAGCCACGTCCTCTCCCTATCAATCTCAATGCACGTGTGAAAATGGCGGCGACGCGCGGCTCCTTATATAGAATCCGAGTCTCGCGATAGAATCCGAGCCTCGCGAGAATCCGACAGCGTCATGATGACGTTCGGGCGCGCTCGGGTTAACCGAGCAAGGCGGGAAGATCCGAGTCGCTCGGACCCGTGAAAAAAAACATGAAGTTCGGGCGGGTTCGGATTCAGAGAAACCGAACCCGCTCATCTCTACAATAAACCTCCGCAGGATTTCTACCCTGTCTGAGAGCGCGCAACTGACTTTCAGCGGACGCCTCTCTATCAGGGTCATCATACAAGAGCCCTAAAGACCCCAAAAAAGCGTCCACTGACAACAATGCCGGATCCTCTGCTTTTAAACCAAATGCCCAGGTCTGAGGATCCCCCTGGAGCAAAGAAATAATAATCCCGACCCGCTGAGATTCAGTACCCGAGGAAATCGGTCTTAAACGAAAATAAAGTTTACAGGATTCTTTAAAATTAAAAAACTCTTTCCTATCACCAGAAAAACGGTCAGGCAAATGCATCTTTGGTTCAGGAACTACCTTCGGGGAAGCTCGCAAAAGATCTTCCTGCGACTTCACCCGAAGAGAAAGATCCTGAACCATCTGAGTAAGTTCTTGAATCTGGCTGACTAAGAGCTGACCAGGATTTGGCCCTAAACCTGTAGGATTCATGAGGCCGATAAACTCTCACAAAACTGAATAAGAAAAAATTAAACCCTGTTTAATTTTAAGTTTTGGTATGGCCGGTAATAATGTTATGATTCCAGCACTCCTGGCCAGAGGAGATCTTATGACAATGACCGGAGCACTGGAATGGAATGCTGGGAACGGGAGCAGGAAAGAATAATAGCCCCTGGCGCCCTAACTCTGTTGTCTCACCCGTGCTATCGGAAATCCCTTGCGAGACTATGGTTTCTTGAGCCCTTGGCAGCCGCGTTTGAAGGGCGGATTATGTCTGCCCAACTCCGATGCCCCCCGGTCTTAATGAGAGACAAAGGGAAATCCGAGGCAGGATGATAACAAGAGGACCTCTAGCTAACAACAGGCCAGGGGCTACGAGCTAACTAAAAAACCTAAAGTATGTGCGGAAAAACCGCCAGGGAAAAGGACAACCAAAATCCACTTGTCCAATACTCCTACCCGGCACCGCCGGATACCAGAGTGGACCTGTGGAAGCGGAACCCTCCGCAAAATGCTCCAAACACAAATAATAAAGGGTAAAGCGGCCGAGCCGCTACACACGGCAGAGCCGCGACTCACGAACACCACTGGATGTTAAACGGTGATCGGTCAGGACTCCAGGGACGAGATGATAACTCCCGAGTACAGGACTTCAGAGGACTGGAACGACCGGATACAGCAAGACTGGAAACAGACTCTCAGCAACCAAAGACAGCATGCAGGAAGCTATTGCCGGCGTCTGTGAGAAGCCCTGAGAGTGTATTTAAACAGGAGTCCTCCAATCAGCTGCTGACAGAGCTGATTAGAATGAATGCCATGCAGCTGCCTTGCTGCACGGCCAGAGATCAGGTGCACCTATTAATTAAACAGGACCCAGCAACGGGGAACGCGGTCCGCCACTGGCGTCCCCGTTGCTAGGGTCCGTGCGGCTCAGCGCACCCGGCGTCTAGCGTTGCTAGGGAGCCGGCGGCTGTACGCGCACGGCGTCCCTAGTTGCTAGGCGCCGGGCCGTGCAGACGAGCGGACCCCGGCGCCTAACACAGGGTCTGCCACACGACTGTGACTGAAATGACGGGTTGGTTTGGACCCCCACCAAAAAAGAAGCAATTAATCTCTCCTTGCACAAACTGGCTCTACAGAGGCAAGATGTCCACCTCATCATCATCCTCCGATATATCACCGTGTACATCCCCCTCCTCACAGATTATCAATTCGTCCCCACTGGAATCCACCATCTCAGCTCCCTGTGTACTTTGTGGAGGCAATTGCTGCTGGTGAATGTCTCCACGGAGAAATTGATTATAATTCATTTTAATGAACATCATCTTCTCCACATTTTCTGGATGTAACCTCGTACGCCGATTGCTGACAAGGTGAGCGGCGGCACTAAACACTCTTTCGGAGTACACACTTGTGGGAGGGCAACTTAGGTAGAATAAAGCCAGTTTGTGCAAGGGCCTCCAAATTGCCTCTTTTTCCTGCCAGTATAAGTACGGACTGTCTGACGTGCCTACTTGGATGCGGTCACTCATATAATCCTCCACCATTCTTTCAATGGGGAGAGAATCATATGCAGTGACAGTAGACGACATGTCCGTAATCGTTGTCAGGTCCTTCAGTCCGGACCAGATGTCAGCATCAGCAGTCGCTCCAGACTGCCCTGCATCACCGCCAGCGGGTGGGCTCGGAATTCTGAGCCTTTTCCTCGCACCCCCAGTTGCGGGAGAATGTGAAGGAGGAGATGTTGACAGGTCGCGTTCCGCTTGACTTGACAATTTTCTCACCAGCAGTTCTTTGAACCCCAGCAGACTTGTGTCTGCCGGAAAGAGAGATCCAAGGTAGGTTTTAAATCTAGGATCGAGCATGGTGGCCAAAATGTAGTGCTCTGATTTCAACAGATTGACCACCCGTGAATCCTTGTTAAGCGAATTAAGGGCTCCATCCACAAGTCCCACATGCCTAGCGGAATCGCTCTGTGTTAGCTCCTCCTTCAATGTCTCCAGCTTCTTCTGCAAAAGCCTGATGAGGGGAATGACCTGACTCAGGCTGGCAGTGTCTGAACTGACTTCACGTGTGGCAAGTTCAAAAGGTTGCAGAACCTTGCACAACGTTGAAATCATTCTCCACTGCGCTTGAGACAGGTGCATTCCACCTCCTATATCGTGCTCAGTTGTATAGGCTTGAATGGCCTTTTGCTGCTCCTCCAACCTCTGAAGCATATAGAGGGTTGAATTCCACCTTGTTACCACTTCTTGCTTCAGATGATGGCAGGGCAGGTTCAGGCGTTTTTGGTGGTGCTCCAGTCTTCTGTACGTGGTGCCTGTACGCCGAAAGTGTCCCGCAATTCTTCTGGCCACCGACAGCATCTCTTGCACGCCCCTGTCGTTTTTTAAAAAATTCTGCACCACCAAATTCAAGGTATGTGCAAAACATGGGACGTGCTGGAATTTGCCCATATTTAATGCACACACAATATTGCTGGCGTTGTCCGATGCCACAAATCCACAGGAGAGTCCAATTGGGGTAAGCCATTCCGCGATGATCTTCCTCAGTTGCCGTAAGAGGTTTTCAGCTGTGTGCGTATTCTGGAAACCGGTGATACAAAGCGTAGCCTGCCTAGGAAAGAGTTGGCGTTTGCGAGATGCTGCTACAGGTGCCGCCGCTGCTGTTCTTGCGGCGGGAGTCCATACATCTACCCAGTGGGCTGTCACAGTCATATAGTCCTGAGCCTGCCCTGCTTCACTTGTCCACATGTCCGTGGTTAAGTGGACATTGGGTACAACTGCATTTTTTAGGACACTGGTGAGTCTTTTTCTGAGGTCTGTGTACATTTTCGGTATCGCCTGCCTAGAGAAATGGAACCTAGATGGTATTTGGTACCGGGGACACAGTACCTCCAACAAGTTTCTAGTTGGCTCTGCAGTAATGATGGATACCGGAACCACGTTTCTCACCGCCCAGGATGCCAAGGCCTCAGTTATCCGCTTTGCAGCAGGATGACTGCTGTGATATTTCATCTTCCTCGCAAAGGACTGTTGGACAGTCAATTGCTTGGTGGAAGTAGTAAAAGTGGTCTTACGACTTCCCCTCTGGGATGACCATCGACTCCCAGCAGCAACAACAGCAGCGCCAGCAGCAGTAGACGTTACACACAAGGATGCATCGGAGGAATCCCAGGCAGGAGAGGACTCGTCAGAATTGCCAGTGACATGGCCTGCAGGACTATTGGCATTCCTGGGGAAGGAGGAAATTGACACTGAGGGAGTTGGTGGGGTGGTTTGCGTGAGCTTGGTTACAAGAGGAAGGGATTTACTGGTCAGTGGACTGCTTCCGCTGTCGCCCAAAGTTTTTGAACTTGTCACTGACTTATGATGAATGTGCTGCAGGTGACGTATAAGGGAGGATGTTCCGAGGTGGTTAACGTCCTTACCCCTACTTATTACAGCTTGACAAAGGCAACACATGGCTTGACAAATGTTGTCCGCATTTCTGTTGAAATACTTCCACACCGAAGAGCTGATTTTTTTGTTATTTTCACCAGGCATGTCAATGGCCCTATTCCTCCCACGGACAACAGGTGTCTCCCCAGGTGCCTGACTTAAACAAACCACCTCACCATCAGAATCCTCCTGGTCAATTTCCTCCCCAGCGCCAGCAACACCCATATCCTCCTCATCCTGGTGTACTTCAACACTGACATCTTCAATCTGACTTTCAGGAACTGGACTGCGGGTGCTCCTTCCAGCACTTGCAGGGGGCGTGCAAATGGTGAAAGGCGCATGCCCTTCACGTCCAGTGTTGGGAAGGTCAGGCATCGCAAACGACACAATTGGACTCTCCTTGTGGATTTGGGATTTCGAAGAACGCACAGTTCTTTGCTGTGCTTTTGCCAGCTTAAGTCTTTTCATTTTTCTAGCGAGAGGCTGAGTGCTTCCATCCTCATGTGAAGCTGAACCACTAGCCATGAACATAGGCCAGGGCCTCAGCCGTTCCTTGCCACTCCGTGTGGTAAATGGCATATTGGCAAGTTTACGCTTCTCCTCCGACAATTTTATTTTAGATTTTTGAGTCCTTTTTTTACTGATATTTGGTGTTTTGGATTTTACATGCTCTGTACTATGACATTGGGCATCGGCCTTGGCAGACGACGTTGATGGCATTTCATTGTCTCGGCCATGACTAGTGGCAGCAGCTTCAGCACGAGGTGGAAGTCGATCTTGATCTTTCCCTATTTTTGGAACCTCAACATTTTTGTTCTCCATATTTTAATAGGCACAACTAAAAGGCACCTCAGGTAAACAATGGAGATGGATGGATACTAGCATACTTATGGATGGACGAGCGACTGCCGACACAGAGGTAGCTACAGCCGTGGACTACCGTACTGCGTCTGCTGCTAATATAGACTGGATGATAATGATATAAAAAATATATATATATCACTACTGCAGCCGGACAGGTATATATTATATAATGACGGACCTGCTGGATACTGTCAGCACTGCAGACTCCTAAAGTAAGCTACTAGTATCAAGAAGATAGGAAAAAAAAAACACCACAGGTAGGTGGTATACAATTATGGATGGACGAGCGACTGCCGACACAGAGGTAGCTACAGCCGTGGACTATCGTACTGCGTCTGCTGCTAATATAGACTGGATGATAATGATATAAAAAATATATATATATCACTACTGCAGCCGGACAGGTATATATTATATAATGACGGACCTGCTGGACACTGTCAGCACTGCAGACTCCTAAAGTAAGCTACTAGTATCAAGAAGATAGAAAAAAAAAAAAACACCACAGGTAGGTGGTATACAATTATGGATGGACGAGCGACTGCCGACACAGAGGTAGCTACAGCTGTGGACTACCGTACTGCGTCTGCTGCTAATATAGACTGGATGATAATGATATAAAAAATATATATATATCACTACTGCAGCCGGACAGGTATATATTATATAATGACGGACCTGCTGGACACTGTCAGCACTGCAGACTCCTAAAGTAAGCTACTAGTATCAAGAAGATAGAAAAAAAAAAAACCACAACAGGTAGGTGGTATACAATTATGGATGGACGAGCGACTGCCGACACAGAGGTAGCTACAGCCGTGGACTACCGTACTGCGTCTGCTGCTAATATAGACTGGATGATAATGATATAAAAAATATATATATATATATCACTACTGCAGCCGGACAGGTATATATTATATAATGACGGACCTGCTGGACACTGTCAGAACTGCAGACTCCTAAAGTAAGCTACTAGTATCAAGAAGATAGAAAAAAAAAAACACCACAGGTAGGTGGTATACAATTATGGATGGACGAGCGACTGCCGACACAGAGGTAGCTACAGCCGTGGACTACCGTACTGCGTCTGCTGCTAATATAGACTGGATGATAATGATATAAAAAAATATATATATATCACTACTGCAGCCGGACAGGTATATATTATATAATGACGGACCTGCTGGACACTGTCAGCACTGCAGACTCCTAAAGTAAGCTACTAGTATCAAGAAGATAGAAAAAAAAAAAAAACACCACAGGTAGGTGGTATACAATTATGGATGGACGAGCGACTGCCGACACAGAGGTAGCTACAGCCGTGGACTACCGTACTGCGTCTGCTGCTAATATAGACTGGATGATAATGATATAAAAAATATATATATATCACTACTGCAGCCGGACAGGTATATATTATATAATGACGGACCTGCTGGACACTGTCAGCACTGCAGACTCCAAAAGTAAGCTACTAGTATCAAGAAGATAGAAAAAAAAAAACACAACAGGTAGGAGGTATACAATTATGGATGGACGAGCGACTGCCGACACAGAGGTAGCTACAGCCGTGGACTACCGTACTGCGTCTGCTGCTAATATAGACTGGATGATAATGATATAAAAAATATATATATATCACTACTGCAGCCGGACAGGTATATATTATATAATGACGGACCTGCTGGACACTGTCAGCACCAGTGGTGCAAGTAGAAAAAATGTCTTACGGGTACTGTGTGCGCGCGTCGAAGGCACGCGCGCAAAAAATGGGTGTGGCCAAATGCCACATGGGGCGTTGTCAATGAAAATGGGGGCGTGATACACATATGGGGGAGGGGCAGATACACGTATGACCCCAATAGTGCCAGATACACGTTGCCCCACAGTGCCAGATATACATTGCCCCACAGTGCCAGATACACATTGACTAACAGTGCCAGATACACATTGCCCCACAGTGCCAGATACAGAAATGCCCCCAGAGTGCCAGATATACATTGCCTCGCAGTGTCAGATACACGTTGCCCCACAGTGCCAGATATACATTGCCCCACAGTGCCAGATACACATTGCCCCACAGTGCCAGATACACAAATGCTCCCACTGTGTCAGATATACATTGCCCCCCGTGCCAGATACAGAAATGCCCCTACAGTGCCAGATATGGCCCCAGTGCCTGATATCCCCCAGTGCCAGGTATACATGCCCCCCCAGTGCCAGATATCCCCCAGTGCCAGGTATACATGCCCCCCTGTGCCAGATATCCCCCAGTGCCAGGTATACATGCCCCCCTGTGCCAGATATCCCCCAGTGCCAGGTATATATGCCCCCCAGTGCCAGGTATATATGCCCCCC